>NC_134489.1:39421155-39423655 GCF_040206685.1 Ascaphus truei
CATAATTGGAGGCTCTTCCAAGTCTCGCAGGTTCCACCAAAAACCCGGGGCTCTGACATTTCTTTGGGAAAGGATTCCCCTCCTGTACCTTGTTTATAACCTGAAGTAAATCAAAGCTTCTATCTGTGTGCTCATTTGCATGTCATTATCCAGAATCCCTGGCTGCAGTGGAAGCACGGTATGCTAAGAGATAATGGGGAAGGGCGGGGTTGTAGACCTGTCTGGGACATGTGAATATGCTCACAGGTGCTATTTTTATTTGCTGTACAAAGTTTCTCATGTCTCTCCTTTCTCTCTTATCCCCGCAGGGTACACACCTTTTTTGTAATGTTTTTTATGCAAATCCTGCACCATTTGAATGGTTCTTCTGGGTCCCATCTCCCCTCTATGTATAACCACTTGGAAACGGCGCCTCTAGCACACGTTCCTCTCCTTCTACATTACAATCTCTGAGGCTGGTCCGTCCCAGCTTCTCTAACGTGGGAAATAAGGGCGAGAGACGGTGACACTTAGGGCCGTATTCTATATGGGCCGTATTCTATATGGGCCGTATTCTATAGGCACCAAAGTGGCCGTTCGGTACAATTTCAGACGAGACTCCTTATAGAGTTTAATGGGGATTTTTGGATAAAATGGCCAGAACTGAGACTTTGGCGTATATATAATTACCCGCTTAGAATTAGGGTGACCAGGCGTCCCGGTTTTGCCGGGACAGTACCGTTTTTTTCTGTGCTGTCCCGGCTGCCGGTCCGTCCCAGCGATGTCCCGGTTTTTCTCTCTGGTCCCGTTTGTTTTGCACTGTAGATGCGGTGCGCGGTGGCGGTGCGCGGTGGCGGCGAGGATGCAGCAGCCCGGCCGGTGAGTATTTTTTGGAATTTCAGGAGGTTGGGCTTCTAATATGCTGGGCTGCAGGTGATTGGCTGGAGGATGCCGGGGGCGGGGCTTTCTCCGCTTCCTCCCCCGATCCCCGCGCGGGCAGGGAGCAGGGACAGCGGTTGGCTGTTTGGCGCTTTCCCCCCCTCTGCCTCCGTTCCCTGTGGCTGCTGCTGCCCGGGCGAGAGGTTGGTGCGGGGGGGAGCAGGGTTGGCGGGAGCGCGGCTGGCTGGAGGCGTGCGCACTTTCCCTCCCTCGCGCGCGCATGGGGACAGTGCGGGGTTGCTGTTTGGGGAACTCCCTGCTTCTGTCCAGGCGTGCGGCCTTATCCCCGATAGGTGGGAGAGAGCGGAGCCAGATCTGGCAAGCGGGTTCTCCCCCCGTCCGGTCCACGGGCTCGGCGAGCAGTGACTTCCGTAGCTGACGGGCAGTGCAGGGGCTGGCGAGCGGTGCAGGGGGAGGCAGAGTGTGTCAGTGTGTGTATCAGTGTGTGTGTGTGTGTGTGTGTCTGTGTATCAGTGTGTATCAGTGTGTGTGTTTGTGTGTGTATCAGTGTGGGGGTGTGTGTGTGTATCAGTGTGGGGGTGTGTGTGTGTGTGTGTATCAGTGTGTATCAGTGTGTGTGTTTGTGTGTGTATCAGTGTGGGGGTGTGTGTGTGTATCAGTGTGGGGGTGTGTGTGTGTGTGTGTATCAGTGTGTGTGTGTGTGTATCAGTGTGGGGGGGTGTGTGGATCAGTGTGGGGGTGTGTGTATCAGTGTGGGTGTGTGTGTATTAGTGTGGGGGGGGTGTTTGTGTATTAGTGTGGGGCTGTGTGTGTATCAGTGGGTGTGTGTGTGTATGTGTGTGTGTCAGTGTGTGAGTGGGTGGGTGTATCAGTGGGTGTGTGTGTGTGTATCAGTGGGTGGGTGTGGGGGTGTGTGTATCAGTGTGGGGGTGTGTGTGTATCAGTGTGGGGGTGTGAGGGTGTATGTGTGTATCAGTGGTTGGGTGTATGTGTGTATCAGCGTGTGTGGGTGTGTGTGTGTATCAGTGGGTGGGTGTGTATCAGTGGGTGGGTGTGTATCAGTGTGTGTGTGTATCTGTGTATCAGTGTATGTGTGTGTGTGTGTGTGTGTGTGTGTGTGTGTGTGTGTGTGTGTGTGTGTATCTGTGTGTGTGTGTGTGTGTGTATCAGTGTGTGTGTGTGTGTGTGTGTGTGTGTGTGTGTGTGTGTGTGTGTATATCAGTGTGTTTGTGTGTGTGTGTGTGTGTGTGTGTGTGTGTGTGTGTGTGTGTGTGTGTGTGTGTGTGTGTGTGTGTGTGTGTGTGTGTCAGTGTGTGTGTATCAGTGTGTGTGTGTGTGTGTGTGTGTGTGTATCAGTGTGTGTGTGTGTGTGTGTGTGTGTGTATCAGTGTGTGTGTGTGTGCGTATCAGTGTGGGGGTGGGGGTGTATCAGTGTGGGGGGGGGGTGTTTATCAGTGTGTGTGTGTGGGTGTGTGTGTGTGTCTGTGTATCAGTGTGTGTGTGTGTATCAGTGTGGGGGGGTGTGTATCAGTGTGGGGGGGTGTGTATCAGTGTGGGGGTGGGGGTGTATCAGTGTTGGGGTGTGTTTATCAGTGGATGTGTGTGGGTGTGTGTGTATCTG
>NC_134489.1:39431155-39526930 GCF_040206685.1 Ascaphus truei
TGCCACGTTGCATGTTAGAGTTACAGTTTCCTTTGTGAATATCTTTCTCCAAGACGGCGTGAACGACACCTCAGGTTTAACTTCAGCTCCTAGAAAGCACAAGTTGTTGCAGTTACTCCCCGTAGTTACGACACCATACATCGCTCACTTGTATGATCAGGACACAAACACATGCAAAAATCTGCTGCAATCTCCAAACCTACCAGTAACCTACTGGTGTATTCTCCGTGCGACTTTGCACAGATTCCTGTCAGTATTAGGGCCCCGGGGTTCTATGTACAGCCAAGATCATGTGTGTAATATAAACCTTTATACCATTTCCCTCATATGTATGAAGTTATGTGACTTTATCTGAACGGCAAATAATTGTTGTTTGAAATTAAGTTTGACGCATTGCGTCACATTTAATACCTGATTTATATCATTAAAATAAATAAAAATGTATATATTTTTATTTCTTAGTATTAGTAAATACAAATTATCCGTGTAATACTATTTATAATAGCCATTCTGTGAAAAGAATACATTTTGTTACTTATATAATGAAACCTCCGTACTGAGTAAAATACAGTTTTGACCAAAGAAACGCCATTCTGCGCTAATACAGACTATTTATTCTGAGGCAGGTTCAACTTTTTGGGGCCTGCTCCCCATCACATGCCATTTACACCTGTGTGTCATGCGCATCACATTTCTGTGCGCCAAAATATTTGACTACAATCATTTTTGGCGCTTGATATGCACATTGAGGGACGGGGCGACACATCGGGACATGCCCGCTAACTAATGTCTAGTGAAATAGGTTCTCATTTAATCAGTTACCCACAATCAGCGCAGGAATCCCGCTGCAGGCGGCTGTCATTGTAACTTATCTATTCTATCGGAATGAGATTTGGGGGATAAGAGTGAATTGAGACAATACGTATCATTCTATCCTTATACAATGTGGCAGATCCCCCAGAAGTGAAAATACTCCCCGAGAGATTTACTCCGTCACTAACAGGATTTTATTATCATTTATTCCGACCCGCGCACTCCAGCTAATGCCAACACTATTATATATTTAGGATGTATAATTCTTATATAAGTCAGGCAGCCTAGTCATTGTGAGAGACTCATATTGCTTTATTAAAATATATCACAACCGGTAATGTATCTCTGCTTCAACAATAAAACAAATATATATATACAGTGGTCGACAAATCACCAAAAAAATCTACTCGCCACCTAGTACCAAACGTGTGCTGCTTGGGCCAATAGGAGCTCGCCACGATGTTAAATCCACTCGCCTGGGGCGTGCAAATGTATAGGTTTGTCAAACATTGTATATATGTATATATAATTATATATATATATATATATATATATATATATATATATATATATATATATATATATATATATATATATAAATAAATAAATAAATAATCTATCAAAGCAAAAATAGTAGCGCCAAATAATTCTACATAAATAATCTACATATAATAAATAGTAATTGGTGTATATTAAATGTGAGTGATTTAAGATAATGAAAATATTAAAGTACAAGATGTGAATGTGTTTTTGTCTAATTGCCAGAATAGTGAAATATAAATGACTAATACAATATGTCAGACAAACAATACACACTCCAGTGTTCTTCTGGTACGAGCAGGCTGCTATATACACCCAGAGAGGACCCTTACGTGGGCTCTACATGTGGGGGTGATATTATATTCACGCATTGCCTGATTTTTATCTATCCTTGTGAGTGAGCCCCCCCCCCCCTTCCCTTGTTCCCCTCATTAAATGTATTTTTTATGCTATGGTGCGCGCGCTTTCTCTTTCTTCTCATATATATATATATATATATATATATTCACAGATCACATTCCAGGATGCACTGTTTTAAAGTAAAAACCCTTTTGTGCTTTATCCAATGTACCATCGCCAGAAGAAGAGATCAGTGTATCTCGAAAGCTCGCACAAATAAAAGATCTCGTTAACCACAGAACGGTATCGTGTGTTCATTTTTGATTATTAAGCTCGGCTAACATGGTACAGATAACCCTACATATATCTATCTATACATAATAATTTTTCTTTACTGTAAAAATATAAGTAGCCTCATGAATAAATTGCTGTGAGAAATATATACTCACCGGCGCTTTCCTTCAGTGCTGCTGCAAAACAGAGCAGAGAAAGGTGCGATTACATAGAATACGTTTTCTGCACACAGGAATTTATAACCACGCATTACAGACCCTCCCAGCGCTGACATCCAGAATACTCCGTTACACAAATCATATTTTGGGGGTTGACCTCAGACTTTAAATCATTAGCTCCCAGCAGTTGAGGGATTAAAATATACTGGTTTCTTTTTTAAAAATAAATCAAATTAACCAACAGATTTTAAAATAGACGAACAAATAGTAATTCATGTGCAGTCTGGCTCTAATATGTTTGCAGTGCCTATGATGGCATTTAAATATACACTGATCCAGCAAATAGTGCACTACATAAGTGTGGTGACCCCGAAGAATGACGTAACATCCTATGTTCTTTTCAGCATATTTATTGTAGGCAGCCTTTGGGAATTTTATGAAGACTTTCAGGAACACGGCTGCACTCTGACACTGAAGGGGTTAAGTCTGAAACTAACAATTACTATTGCTGGTTCACCAAATGAAGAGTTTCCTCATTAAATGGGTGCAAATGAATGTCCCACCTTTCAATATATATCAAATAGTCCACGGCACTGTTCTTTCCTCAATTTAAATAGAGGCAATAGCAAGCATCTTTCACATCCTCAGTGCATTTGGTTTCATCATTCACACGTATAGAATGTACCTATAGAGTCGAGAATCGTAGCTCTGTTCTTTGCTTGGGTGGTAAAGGATTCTGAATTCCATAAACTTAAATGCAATCTTTATACATTTCTCTTCAAGCAGTCTTAACATAGCACTCACCTATTTCTCTTACTGTCAGCTCAAAATATTCTTAGTCAATCATCAATGCTTAAAACCAATATTCCTTCATGTAGCAATATCCACTTTGATCTAGAAGAACCTCTTTTTTCTGTCACTAAATACTATAGTACTATAGTTAATCCTGTTCTCACTCTATTGTATTGTCTTACTAACTATTTAATTAACCTTTGAACTCAAACTCTTGCAACTCAGTAGACAATCATTTCTACACCTGGCTGTCTTCAGACTGATTTAACTTCTTATCTTTATGTAGAGGCAGCTAATCATTTTCCAATATCAATTCTAACTTCATACCGTACTAAATTAACTAGGTACATGCTGAATATATCATAATCAATATTTAGGAGGATTTCAAGCCTATCTTCAGAAACCACCATACATTACTTATACATTGTAACAACCCGGCAATGCATTGCCCGGCGCCCAGACACTAAGGGGGGAAAAAAAATATAATCATGTTAGCAATGTATCCTGCTCCCTTAGAAAGGTTCAATCTCCCTTAAAGTAAATTTGTTACCCTCATAAATATATATTTTAAAATATAGTACTGTGTATTTCCCCCTGTGCAATGTGCTGTGATTACACGTCTCTGCAGTCACTTTAAGCTGTTCCGCAGCAAACTCATGAGAATCGCTTTACTAAAACCCGCCCGCAGCAATACGCAGATTAACAATGTGCCCGCAGATACACGGTTACACACACTCCTATCACAGAGACATTAAGTAAAGATTGTAAAAGAGAATTAAAACCGCTAAAGAATGCGGTAACTTTCGAAACATTAAAATACTAAAGGTATCAAAAAGGATTGAAATAAACTTATACTTGCATTTGTTAAAAAAGCAGAGTTCCAGCGACCTACATGTGCCCCATGAAACATCACTATTACCCTGGTCACTTTAGCCAGGGGACGGACGGCCTCATTAAATGGCGACTTGTTTTCCCACTCACTGTAAAAGTCTATATGTTGCCGTCTCAAACACTCGTCTGTTTATTCTTAGACGTCGCTAGAACTAAATACGGCTCTGGTTTCCTCTAAGAAGAATCCAATCTTATTAACACTTTTTAGTTTCCAATTAGGATTAAAAAACTGGATATTTTTCTGTGTAATCTGTAAAGTTAAGATTATCGGCGCAGTTACTGTTATGTAATTCTGTATTTTTTGGATCCAGGTGTTAAAGTGGTGGTACTCACTCCCTCCCTTTTCTCTTCTGTATCCCTTTCCCTATGGGTTTTTTTTCAAAATCTAAATAAAAAATAATTTACAAAAAAAATTAAAAACCTGAATATTAATAAGATCCCTACTTGCTTCTTAAACAAACAAAGTTCTGCGGAAGCTTCGGGTCTATAACCTCAACTGGTTTAACCAAATTATAATTTCTTCAATGACAACGGCGTCTGTAAGAAGTAAGATGCAAAAGGACTGGAGCACACTGGGTACTGAGGTACTGTCAGTATCATACGGAGGTACTGTCAGTATCATACTGAGGTACTGTCAGTATCATACTGAGGTACTGTCAGTATCATACTGAGGTACTGTCAGTATCATACTGAGGTACTGTCAGTATCATACTGAGGTACTGTCAGTATCATACTGAGGTACTGTTAGTATCATAGGTAAAATGTTCAAAGAAAGCGTGTAACCCCCCAGTACTTACAGAGTAACACCGCCAGCGCCAGCACTAACATGGTGACTGCCGCCCGTAGCTACAGAATCCTTAACTTCATGAGCTAGAAGTAGAAAGTCTAACACCAGTTTCACTTCCTTATTTTTGATGCCCCACACACTTCCTCAACACCCCCACCCAACTTTAGCACCAAGCATCCCAAGAGTACAATTAGGATCCATATATCATGTTATTTTGGCCTCTGCATCAGGAAACATTTGCACTAGCTGAACCATTTCTTCTTAACCCTTGAGTGCCGCTGGGACCTACGACATAGGCTTTGGTCCCGCTGCGTCCGGCGGCGCGCGCTGCCGCATTACTCACCATCACCTGGTATCCTCCCGAGCCGGTCCCAGTCCCCCCTTGCTGCACGGCTCACTACGCGCTGTGACGCGTCAGCCGCCAGGGGATGCAAGAGAATTGAGATCCCGAACGGTGACGCGTCACGTGGTGCGCTGGTGAGCCAATCAGCGCCGGGTCTGGAGCTGTCAGAGCTTCGTGGGGGGCGGGGAAGTGTGTGTGTGCGTATGGACGTGTGTGTTTGGATGTCGGATGTGTATATATATATATATATATATATATATATATATATATATATTGTGTGTGTTTCTTACAGCCCCTCTCCACCTCCCTCATTTATTTTCCCTTTTTGCTGCCCGGGTCCCCCCCTTCCCCGATCCCCGCAGCTGCTTCCCGCTCGGGCAGGGAGGTGGGAGCGGGGTCAGTCGTTGGTTGTTTGGGCTCCCCCCCCCTCTGCCTCCGATGCTTGTGGCTGCTGCCCAGGTGGGAGGTAAGCGCAGGGGGGGGGGGGGGGGAGCGGGGTTGGCGGGTACGTGGCTGGCCCCATACTTGCCCGCTCTGGGCGGATTGAGCGTGCGGGGAGGGGGGGGAAGCTGGGGAGAGACTGGCGCGCACGGGGAAAGGCTGGCGTTGCATTGGTGGTTCAGTGGGTGGCGCAGGGAGGTGTCCCACAGCCCCCGATCCCCCCCGGGAGAGCTGTGAAGGGGCCAGCTTGTGGGCACGCGAGGCTCCTGCATGGCGCCGCCTCCCCCTCCTGCCCCCGGTTTCTCCTCGGTTGAAGGAGAGGGGTGCGAGAGTTTGTGAACACACGTTTCCTCCTCCAACCCCACATCTTGGCCACGCCCCCCGCGCAAAAGTCAGCTGCAGACCGCAGGTTACGGTGCAGTGACTTTCACGCGCCGCCTGTTTGCAGTACGTGCGCGCTGTCTGAGGCAGCAGGGCCTTAGACATACAGCGTCGCAGTGCGCTGCTGACCCGTCCAACACGGAATGGCTTCAAATCTACATTGAATATAGAAAGTTTAATTAAATCTCACATTTGAAGTAGAGAATACAGGGAATGGTTCTTCTGAGCAGAAGTTAAAGCAGGTCCCCCACGCAATAAGCCTGTAGGTTTGTTTTTTTTAGGGTCTCCCCCCCACCCCCCCTACAAACAAGCACCAGGGTCACCAATTTAAAAACGGAACGACAAATCCGATGTCGTTGCAGCCTTAGGCTGCACTTATAGTGACGGTGACATCAGACTGCGGTTGCTGGAAAAATAAAATTGAGATGACTTCCAGCGATCGCGACCAAGCCGTCGCTCTTACAATGCACTTGGTTTGACACGACACCTCGTCTCCGCCACTATAAGCGCATCCATATATTGGCTGCTGGAGACAATGGCAGCAGGGCCAGTGCTGAGTACACCATGCAAGTTTCTCCCGCTGGGAAAAAAACCCAGTTACATGGGATACAGAGACTAAGGGGGTTCCCGAATCAGCTACGAGAGACCATGTAAGGTAAAAATACAAAAGCAAGCTGGACTGCTGCGTTAAATCATTCACAAAGTATATCTACATGCGACTTATTCTAGATGTCATTTCTCCCTACTTGTAAATAAGTGCCTGCGTGCAAAAAAACGTTTCTCCCATTGGATGCAGGCCCTAAAGAACAGAATAATGCTCATGGTGTAAATCCTCATTGCTTTGACACTCTCAGCTCTTTGGAAACACAATGCTCATTTTTTATTAAGAATTGCAAAATGTGCTCATGTAACAATATAAACATGCAGATAGATGCAAATCACTAAAAATTAAACTCTCAAAAACCACTGACTGGTTTGGGCAGCTATACACTGTATGAAGGCAAAATAAACATCCCAAAAAACACATCAGAACTCATGTAAATTGGTTGGTATTTTATTAAGATTGAACATTCAATTTAAATGTGATATTTAGTTAACTGGGAATGTAATACAATTTAGCTGTCTGTGCCACTGGACTCTTAGGCTCGGTGTCATGAAACCGCGATATGGGACATTACGTCCGATCTCTGGGCAACTGCCACTGCTGTGAATACCGCCAGATAGGGGCCGCGGCTTTACACCCTCCCAGTTCAGAGAGCTTTAAAACGTCGACATCCAATTACTGGCTGCCGGTTATCGCTATGAAATGCCATTCCCCTCATTAGCTGCCAGTCAGGACTCTGAGCCGTGCATCTCCTGAACATACTGCTACACAACAAACCCATGGCAATTTCCCCAGGATGTATACAGAACCAGGGGGGGTATATTTTGGAAAGAGAAATGAGGACTGGGCTTTAGACGCAGTAAGCTACCGAAAGAATGCATTCACATCCTATAACACCACACTTCATATGCAGATAATTTAATGGAAATGTAACTCTTTATTGCCGATAACTTCTCCAGGGGCAAGTGACAGCAGGTCCCGCTCACACTTTCAGGTTACAAAGATGCAGTCCTCACTAAGCAAAATACATTGGAGTTGCAATAAAGCAAAAGTTCAGATACGCAGCGCCTTCTTTTTGTTACCACTAAGAGTTCTTTTATAATTTAAATATGTTTTAATAACTTTTCTAATTTAGGCTGAAGACCTAAACTTGAAACCTATCACATATTCGGCAACACCATGCTGCATCAGGACTGCACTTTCAACCCACTGCACTGGGAAAAGGTTGTATCCGAGAAGGGGCTTTTATGTAATCTTGGGGGTGAGTTGGCGTAGAACAGCCCATGGTGGTGATGGATCGGCTGTATTCGAGCACACAGGCTGTGGAGTCCCGACTCCATCACAGGTTGAGAAGCTTCTCATTCAGTGCTATCTGTGCCTGGGTCAAGTTGGACAAGTACGTGACCATCAGCAGATCCTGAGGAGGAAGAGATATTTATTTTTAGGGCACGAGAGATTCCCAATTTGTATAATAATCCTAATCCTGCCATGTATTATAGATCCTGCACACAACACCTGGGTACCATCATATACAGACACGTGTAGCATGTGAGGTTCTACCCCCAGATAAAAAACTTGCTCAGTGTTCAATGGCAGCGTTGGTGCAGAATAAGAATTCTTTGTTCTTGTATAGCGCTACTAGTTTTACGCAGCACTTTACAGACACAGTCGTTGCACCGTGGAGCTTACAATCTATGTTTTTTGGTGCCTGAGGCACAGAGAGATAAAATAACTTGCCCAAGGTCACACGAGTGAGTATTATCTCACATAACCAAGACAAAAAAAGTTTTATTAATATTCAACAGCAACGAAGTTTCAAAATATATATACATAGCACAATAATGTTAAAATCCCCTATGGGGCTAGGTTGGCAATTCAGTGCTTAACCACAAGCAGTAGCAGCAATATTGGCTCAATTCACATTGCCATTACTTGCAATTATGAAGTCTGTTAAATCTCTGGACTTCAAAAAGGTGTACTTAAGGCTCACACCCAGATGCTAATTAGCTACTTTAGTCCACAAATGAGTTAGTATCATAATATATTGCCAGTCAGACTGCAATCTGGAAGCACTGAATGAATACACCTTAAAATCCTGCATATGCAAAGTTTTAGTCAAACAGGTTTTAAAGGGTGTATATGTAGCTTAAGCTCTGTTGGTAAAATACTGTGCAAATAACCAATTAGTCTCATAAGACACTGTAAGCATACAGCACATTGCAGCGCGTGAGGGAGTAACAGTCTATGCACCAGACTGTTAGACAATAACTTGTCTCCAGCCATATTATTACTCATATACACTCACGGCTCTCAAGTTAGAGCATTTGATGTCATGCAACCGCGCAATTAGTAATGTGCACGATAGCAGCTGCAGATAGGAAGTCTTAGCACATTTGTTTCAAAGTCAAAACACCAATTGCTAGGAGATCAGATGTATAGTTTCACAAGAGAAACTAATGTCAATGCAGTATCATATTTGCCAGTCAGACTACAATCTTGAAGCAATGTAATGATATACTTACATATGCAGGATTTTAAAGGGTGTATATGTAGATCAAATGCTCTAACTTGAGAGCCGTGAGTGTATATGAGTAATAATACGGCTGGAGACAAGTTATTGTCTAACAGTCTGGTGCATAGACTGTTACTCCCTCACGCGCTGCAATGTGCTGTATGCTTACAGTGTCTTAGGAGACTAATTGGTTATTTGCACAGTATTTTACCAACAGAGCTTAAGCTACATATACACCCTTTAAAACCTGTTTGACTAAAACTTTGCATATGCAGGATTTTAAGGTGTATTAATTCAGTGCTTCAAGATTGCAGTCGGACAGGAAATATATTGTGATACTAACTCATTTGTGGACTAAAGTAGCTAATTAGCATCTGGATGGGAGCCTTAAATGGTGTATTTAACAGACTTCATAATTGCAAGTAATGGCAATGTGAATTGAGCCAATATTGCTGCTACTGCTTGTGGTTAAGCACTGAATTATCAACCTAGCAACCATTTATCCCAGCGAGTTTTGTAACACTACGAGTCGCCCCCTAGGGGATTGTAACATTATTGTGCTATGTATATATATTTTTTTAAACTTCGTCGCTGTTGAATATTAATAAAACTTCATTATTTTTCTTGGTTGTGTGAGATAATACTCACTCTAGTGTGCCATTGGAAAAGGGTTTAATGACTCCACTAGTGGGACAATTGATATCCCAGGCAATTGTAGTCTATTTGAAATTGTATTACAGTATACTCTGAGTGCAGGTATCTGGGTTCTTATGTTAACCATGTGTTAACTTCTGAGACACACAGACACACAGACACACAGACACACAGACACACAGACTATTAGGTTGAGCGTCGAGTTACATTTTTTGTTGAACCAAGGTCACAAGGCAAGGTTCCCCTGCTTCAAACTCAGTGCCAGAGTCAGTGTCTTCACTCACTGAGCCGCAATACCAGAACATAACCCACACAGGGAAACTTACATTGATGTTGCTGTTGAGCATTGCCTCAAAGTTCTCTGGGTCAATCTTGGGTACTTTGTTCACTAGGTCCATCAGGAACCGCCCCACTGTGTTATCAGCAGTTACCTTGCCAGACTGGCGGAGGATAAGAGGAACCGATGTAAGAAAAACACCAGAAAAATTAATTAAACAACTAAAGCGCTCTGTAAATGTATCTAATGTGATTAAAAAAAAAAAAAAATTGCCATTTGTAAGTAGTCTTAATCAAAAGTATTTTTGACAGAATCTGCAAATTTTAAATAATAAAATACAAATAGATGCCTGTAGGGCTATGGTGGAAAGGAATGAACACGGTGGACGGGAGCATCGAAAGTGGGGGATCAAACCAACAATATCCTTAGACGACGGATTATAAAGAGGTTGCAGTGTATCCGTTTAATACAGTAACTCGCACACTGTGTTCCCTGGAGACTCAGCCATCCCAGGAGGGCTTCAAAATTCACTTTAAAACCAGCCGTCTCCTGCAGTCAGTGAGGCATGTGTATCAGGGGCAAAAAATATACCCCATATCAAACAAAAAATACCATTGATATGAATAGGATTTTTTTCCCCCTTTGATACACATGGTGCAATTGTTTTGCCCCAGAATCGCTACACTTTTACCTCAATAAATATCCCCTTTGTGTCTTTTAGATCAGCGGAGTAATTAAGTTTTAAAGCCTGCAGGCTTAAAATCAAATCTAGTATTTTTAAATAAAATCGTATCGGCAGATTAGCGATACATTGCTTAACAAAAACTACGGTACGCCCTCCTAACAGTTATTAACACTAAAGTGGCCCATCCGGGAAAGTTGAGAACCTCGGACTTAATCCTTGGTCCATATGTTTGGAATTCATTCAGAACCTCTTCAGCGTCGCCCCAGAGTCAGCCGTTTGCTGCTGTTACAGCTGCTCGGTTACAATCCGAAACACACCGACCTGCTCTCCCCCCTGTACCCTGTGTTTCCACTTACCCTCCCTTATACATTGTAAAACTGGAACAGCCTGCCAGAGACTCACAAAACCACCTCCAGTTTAAGTAATGTCAAGACTTCAGCTCTCACATTTTAACCTGGTCTGTAACGGTTACATATACACCCATAATCTTATTCTCCAACTGCCCATGAAATGTCTGTAAATTAAATATGTAACTTCTGTTCATTTAATGTAACCGTGCATTTGTCACCACAACTCTGTGCTCGGGACATACTTGAAAACTAGAGTTAACAACGTATTATTTCCTGGTAAAACATATTATAAATAAATAATACGTTGCATTGATACACTGTTCTTACCAGGACATCCTCTGCATACTGAAGCACTGTGCTCAGAGAATCTTGCAAGCGGGTAGCAGATGATCCCACCAGCTGTAGGTCACTGGTCAGACTGATGGTGCGATTGGTATTGAAGCAGGTCTTTGTGATGAGGTCAACTGCAGGGAAAAGGCAGAAGCATTGAGGGCGAGATCATGCATGGACCAACAGAACATGAGAACACTCTAGTCCTAGGAATGCCTCGTTGCACAGCTAGATCAGGACAATAATGTGCTGCCCTAAAAGGGTAATGAGTACCTCTGCATAGCATTTAATGTTCACATGGAGGTGCTATGTCATGATCTTCACATACCAGGTTCAAAGCTACTTTCATGAGGCAAATTATTCAGGAGTGGCAGCAATATGGCAGACACTAAATCAATCAATATTTACCAATATTACATCTGAGAACAGCAAGTTATATATTGTCGCAAAATGGACATATTATAGTCACACTGCTATAGAGCAGGGGGGCTCAACTACCAGTTCTCAAGCCCTCCGAACTGGTCAGGTTCTCAGGATATCCCTGCATCAGCACAGGTGGCTCAGTCTGAGTCTCTCATTGAGCCAACATGTGCTGAAGCTGGGAAATCTTGAAAACCTGACATGTTGGGAGGGCTTGAGAACTGGGAGTTGAGCCCCCGGCTATAGAGGATTCAATGTGTAAGAAACCGGCACATTTTAATAAAAAGGCTGCACAGTTCCAGCTATATTCGCAATGCAGCACACGGGCACATCATTTGCTCACACACGTTCAGTGTCTAACACAAGATATAGGTAGTCAGATATAGCACCTTACCTCCTATACGCTCAGGGTCGTAATAAATGTACTGCACGGTAAGTGGTGTGAACATCACCCCCATAGTTTTACCAGGAACACCCATTGGCGTGCTGAAGAGGAGAATATGAAATGCAATAAAATGACAGGTAGCACCAAAAACAGGTACAGGAAACAATACATCAGCTTAAGCCAGGGGTGCGCAACTCCAGTCCTCAAGGGCCACCAACAAACAGGTCAGGTTTTAAGGCTATCCCTGCTTCAGCACAGGTGGCTCAGTCGCGGAAGCATGGATAGCCTTAAAACCTGACCTGTTTGGTGGCCCTTTATGACTGGAGTTGCCCACGCCTGGCTTAAACCATTAAATACCATTACAATTTTAAAAGCTATAAATTTATACATAATTCTTATTGAGGTCAATGTATTCAGATGTGTGATGTCTTGAGAAGCTGGTCTAGTTTAAATATAAAAGGTCATAAAGCATAGTCCTTGCATCTCACCAGATGTATGCTTTGATGTTCATGCGTCCGCCCTGTAGACTGGTATCCACTGTCAGATGGATGGGGTTGTTAGCTTCGCGGCTGTAATACTCGTGGATCAGGACTGAGTGCTCTGTGATGTCATGTCCCGTGGCATACCTTTAAAAATGTTTTTAAAAAAACCACGACAGTTCACAGGTCTGGACAGTATACAACGCTGTGCTACATGTAAAGTAAAGTAAACCAATTCATAAGCACAAGTACTTTCTTAACTTCTGTTCGACAAACTAGGTATCGTGTTATATTAAAAAAAATCTAATCAAAATTTTTACTGTAATTCTAATGCTATTTTAAACACATGCACGGTTCCATAACGCCATACATATTTACCATCTTACAATGACTCACTTCTATAGGGGGTTATTGAGAATATATATCTCTATCTCAGTACCGTTAGCCGAGCTTCAATAAACAAAAAATAAATAGATACCGTTCTGTGGCTAACGAAATGCTTTTATTTGTGCGAGCTTTCGACATAAGTGTGCATTTAAGTGAATTTCTTTTGGTGTACAAACCATTGTACCCCTCGTTTTTTCTGAACTTTCGACATACACTGATCTCTTCTTCCGCCAATGTCACAATGAATGAAGCAAGCAAAGGGTATACTTAAAAACAGTGTCTCTTGGAATGTTATCTGTGCTTGTCCTTCCCCCGAGGTGGATGAGATTTATGGCTAGAGGTGTTAAATGGTTCCTGAAAGTAAGTGATGTAAGTGTGTGTGTGTGTGTGTGTATATGTGTGAATATAAATGAATGGAGAGCCCACAGTGTATACAGTCCTTTACAAAAGGGGTGTGTGGAGTGGGAGTTAATATAAATGGTGTGGGTAGGTGTGGAAATGTGAGATAGATAGATACATACACACACACACACACACACACACACACACACACACAATCGGGGTTATTGATTATTGGTTATACAGTATATACACTTTATTTCTGCAGGAAACCAAGGTAATGTCCTGAAATTTGAAAGAATTATATGCAGCCATAACTTACAAAGAGAAGACACTGTTTTTCTAGGCTTTAATTTTCTAGGCCACGTAGCTAGTTTAGAAGGGTGTTCTCAAACGGATTTTATGAGCCCAGGAGCGGTTTAAAGAATGTGACTATTACAGAGAGGTCATCTTACCATCCCAAGATCTGCTCGCTTGAGGTAACCTTCTTGTGAAGTTCGTACATGTTCTTGGCAAACTCCATATCGACAGCCACCTAGAGAGCAGACAATGTATCGTATGTTAGTGGAGTTACACCTAGATCTTACAGGCCCAGTGAGCCTCTGTCAAACCGATTTTGCACCCTGGTGGCAATGGGTGTTAAACTACAAAATTCTAGTTCTACAAAATTCTAGTTAGGACCATAATCTAAGAGCCGAAGGAGTAACCAGGAGGTAATGTGTCACTACCTCGGTGAACACAGTTCAAATCCCAGTGTTGGTAACTAGTGACTTTGGGCAAGTTACTTAGATAGTAAGTTCCTGACCTGCAGAGCTTGCAGTGTTTGTAGAATTATATGTATATCAATGCGTACACGGTCTGCACTACTTAAGAACAAAAATATACTCTTCTTAAAACTGTTTGAGGAATTGCATGACTGTAAATATGGAAACGCCTTTCCTAAAAGGGCTTGAATGCTCTGTGTACATTACTATTACATTGAACATGATAGATACATACCTCATCCTCAGACTCATTGTGCGGGACAGAGAAGCAGTTGGTAACATCCACACAGTGCTTGTCTACCGTACCTGCAACAGCAAACACAGCTAATTGAGACACTGCCAAAAGTTAATTAAAAAAATAGGGACAGCAGGGACCGGCAACTTCATCTCTTTAACTCATCTACATAACGGGCAGGAAGTGAGAGGCCTCAACGCAATACCGATGCACATCCAGCCCCTCAGGATTGCATTAAAACAGAAGCATTGTATAGATCATTTATAACGCACCAACACATTCCATAGTGCAGTACAATAGGGTAGGTGGGCAAAAACAATAAAATGACATACACTGTCACAATAGGTAAGGAGGGCCCTGGCCCAAGGAGCTTACAATCTATAAAGGAAAGGTAAGTGGGAACATAGGGTACAGGGGATAAGAAGGTTGGTGTATTTCTTATAGCCGCTTATTAACTGAAGGCATTAGCGTTGGGGAAGAAGTGGGATTATGCGGAGATAGAGCCAGCGATATGTGAAGCTGGAAATATTTCAATATACTTGAGAAATACTTTACCCAGGTCCAATAACAGAGCAGCTGTAACAGCAGCATATGCACGAGACATGGGGCCCTCACACCGGGGGCAGGCCGGCTCATGGGGCCCTCACACCGGGGGCAGGAAGGCTCATGGGGCCCTCACACCGGGGGCAGGCCGGCTCATGGGCCCCTCACACCGGGGGCAGGCCGGCTCATGGGGCCCTCACACCGGGGGCAGGCCGGCTCATGGGGCCCTCACACCGGGGGCAGACCGGCTCCTGGGGCCCTCACACCGGGGGCAGACCGACTCCTGGGGCCCACACACCAGGGGCAGGTCAGCTCCCGGGGGAAGGCCGGCTCCCGGGGGCAGGCAGGCTCCCGGGGGCAGGCAGGCTCCCGGGGGCCCTCACACTGGGGCAGGTCGGCTCCAGAGGCCCTTATACGGGGGGGCAGGCCGGCTCCCAGGGGCCCTCACACCGGGGCCAGACCCTCACACCGGGCCCGACCGGCTCCCAGATTTCGCTGCAGGCCCACGGCCTCCCTATACAGCGCTGCTTACCCAGCAGGGTCCCGATAACCCGCGCCGCGCCCTCATTCCGCCGCTCGTAACTGTCAACGATTGAGGCCAAGACCACCGGGTGCAGCTTCACCACGTGCCCGTGCAGCGAGGCCGGAACCCCCGCAGCCGAGGAAGCAGAGCCTGGCGCCGCCATGTTACCGGGAGAAGGGAGGAGAGGGGAAACTGGGAGGGAACGCGGATAGGTCGGGTCTAATGCGCGTCACCGCCTGCTTAGCTTCTGATTGGACCAGACGGCGGCTAGCTGCCGAGCTGTGAAGGGGAGGGATGACTAGACAACATGCTCTCCTCCAATTGGGTGCTGATATGTCTATCAGAGTGCGAGCCTCTGTGATTGGTCTCTGAGCAGCCGCTCTTATTTACACCTTTATTCTAAGTACCTGTATGTTATTATTATGGGTCTAACTATAGGTCATGTGTCATAACAGGGGGTATAAGGATATATACAGAAGTCATAACAGGGGGTATAAGGATATATACAGAAGTCATAACAGGGGGTATAAGGATATATAGAGAGGTTATAAGGATATATAGAGAGGTTATAACAGGGGGTATGATATATACAGAGGTTATAACGGGGTATAAGGATATATACAGAGGTTATAACGGGGGGTATAAGGATATATCGAGGTTATAACAGGGGTATAAAGATATATAGAGGTTATAACAGGGGGTATAAGGATATATAGAGGTTATAACGGGGGTATAAGGATATATAGAGGCTATAACAGGGAGTATAATGATATATAAAGAGGTTATATCCTGAGAAAATACATCCACTCAACAGTGAGTGCAACTCAGTCACAATGAGTGAGGCTGACTACCATTAAGAGCACTAGATACTATTTGTATCATTCTATATTACAAGTGTTTATATGCAGATACAATGTAGTGTGTGTATATAATGTAACCATTCCATTCGCTGAGTCTGATGCATTGTTTTCCTTGAAGACTTGTTTAAAGAGATATACACACATCCTTCCACTGCCCACGTGGAGTGCAGGGCCAGCCACTATCTCCGGCCAATCGGCTACCTGGAAGGGAGGCGACATCTCATTGGCTGGATGTTGCCCCGCCCTCTCCTAGCAACTGTTGCTTGGAGACAGTAGTGTATACAGAAAGAGGAGTAGAGAGCAGCATGGCCACCCACTTCAGTGCAAACCAGGTATCCTGGGCATAGAGAGGGCTACAGGAGGAGCAAGCCTCCACTGGGGGGGCATATAGTATCACTCACTGGGTATATAGAGACACAGGCGTGACTAATCACTGGGTATATAGAGAGACACTGGTGACTGGCCACTGTGGTTTATATTGAGACACAGGGGTAACTGGTCACTGGGTATATAGAGAGACACAGAGATGGCTGGTCGCTGGGTATATAGAGATATACATGGGTCACTGGGTATATAGAGACACACAGGTGTGACTAGTCACTGGGTATATAGAGACACTGGGGTGACTGGTCACAGTGGGATATAGAGAGAGTCACTGGTGACTAGTCTCTGGGGTTTATAGTGAGACAGGGGCAACTGGTCACTGGGTATATAGAGAGACACAGGGGTCACTGGGTATATAGAGAGACACAGGGTTGGTTGGTCACTTGGTATATAGAGAGACACAGGGGTGACTGGTCACTGGGTATATAGATACACACAGGGGGTGACTAGTCACTGGTGTATATAGAGATACACAGGGGTGACTGGTCACTGGGGTATAGAGAGAGACACGGGTGACTAGTCACTGGGTATATAGACACCAGGCTGTATGGGATATTGGAAATGTAAATGAATAAGTGTTATCATTAAACAGTGTGCTAATCACTTTATATAGGATAGCTGTAATGGACTGCATTTGTTTTCTTGCTTTTTCTTGTAGGACACTTTGTTTAACCCTTTTACTACCAGAAAGAACTGCAATGTATAGCAAAGCATAGGGTTAACCCAGCCCATGGCAACCTGGGATACCCCTTATAGGCAGTGTTCGACAAACCTATACATTTGCACGCCCCGGGCGAGTGAATTTAACATTGTGGCGAGCTCCTATTGGCCCAAGCAGCACATGTGTGGTACTAGGTGGCGAGTAGATTTTTTTGTTCGGCGAGTAGATTTTTTGGTGATTTGTCGACCACTGCTTATAGGTATACCCTAATAACATCATGCTAACAGCTGCACGTATAGAAAGATTATCTGGTCACACCACCCTACGTAGACAAACAAATAACTGTGTCATGCCCTAAGTACACATCATACTGTACATACTGTAGCACGCACTCACAAACAGGTGTTCTGTTTCACAGTACCAGAGCGCCTTCAATTCAAATAACCTGCAAAACTGGAATGTGCCCAAACCCTACAAAGAGGTAAGATAGAAACCCAGAAATGTCCCAATGTTTTGTCTGCTCCCATTAAACAGTAATCCCCTCTCCGTGCCCTCTGTTTGAGTTCCTTGGTTATTGTCTTTAGTGAAATGAACTATACTAAACTTCCCGCATCACGTGCATGGCATGTAACGTGTGATACGAGTGATCGGACAAATAGCCTGCCGTTTGTAAAATGTATTAGTGAGTAAGTACCCGTTTTAAATGGTAACCTTTAAAGTCATTGATAATGCTGCTCGGTGACGAGACAAAATGGGTTGGGCTATCAAAAAAGTCTGAAAATGTTCCTGGAAAGTCCTTGCAAAGAAATTGCTCTGGATGTATTACATGATCAGGTAACAAAAAGGCTGTGTGAGACAGTGTGACAGAGGGACAGACACTTGTGGGTTATATGTAAAGATTTTGCAGTTCCACACTGGGAATTTAAAATGGCCACGCATTACAAAGCAACTGGAATCTTTTCTGCCAGCATAGCCTTCGACTCCGCGTTTGTGTCACGGTTGCCTGTTTTAGCCTCTGAAGTGTTGTGTCTCAATCGTTTCCCTGCTGTTCTAGCGTCCCTCCGCCCAGGAGGGCTACACACAGTTCATAGCCAATGACAGAGGCCACTTGCTTCCAGGCGCTCCGAGGTCAAAGGTGAGCCCCCATCCTACCTGCTAATCTCCTTCACTGCACAGAACAATGAAAAGGATTTGCTTACGGTTATAACAACTTATTTTCATGTTATGCAGCAATGTAAACCTAATGCGCAACCTGTATAGTGTACTCCTGCCCCGAGGAACTTACAATCTAATATTTAGCGCTTGCTAAACTGGTAGATAAAATGGCTGGCGCAAAGTGACAGGTGTTTGCACCGGGTTCAACTATCATTCACTACAATGACATTCCCCAGCAAATTAACGATAGCTTGGAAATACATCTACACAGATAGGTGGAGACATCCATCCACATTTAGCACTGCTGTAAAATTCTTTCCATCCATATTCATGCTTTGTATAATAATAACTATTTCATATAGCGCTTTTTCTCCCACTGGCACTCAAAGCGCTTCACAATGACAGTATAGTGCGCAGTATACAGCATTGTACATAGGATTTGTACAGACAGAGGGGCCTATTCAGGTAGCTGCGATAAGTGACTTAACACTTGCAAAGTGCACGTTACAAGTGATTTTGCATGTGTAGCCATTCAGAAAGCCGTGATAACATGTCTCCATCGCCTGTAAACGGCTTTTTTTAACCATCGTTATCACTTTCGCTATGATGTGCGGTAGGTCAAAAACATCAGAAACTCGCATTTTTTGCCAGTCACTGCTATCCAAGTAGCGCCAAGATGCAAATCGCCTGTTAAATGTTTATTTTTTTGTGCCACCTAAAAGTTGGCGAGATAGGAGTTGGAATTTGTATAATTTATTTTTACTACATAGGATTGAAGCAGGGAGTCTCTGGACATGAACCTCATTCCTTTCAGCCCCGGACACCCCCTGCTTCCCGAGGTACAGGTCCCAGGATGGGGTGTCGGTATCTCCTGCAAGTTTAAATGTCCCGGTCACGGCACCCGATACTGAGGCCTGTACCTCAGGAAGCAGGGGGTCTCGGAGCTGAAAGTAATGCGGGTCAACTCTGGAGACCCCCTGCTTCAATCCTATGTTATTAAAATAAAAACAGGACGTTCGCCTGTAAGAGCTGTGCAGGGAGATTGCATGTGATTGCATGCAAGAGCTGTGCAGGGAGAGGCAGCTTCTCTCTGTGCAGGGAGATCGCCTGTAAGAGCTGTGCAGGGAGATGCGGATTCTCTCTGTGCAGGGAGATTGCATGTAAGAGCTGTGCAGGGAGATCGCCTGTAAGAGCTGTGCAGGGAGATGCAGCTTCTCTCCGTGCAGGGAGATCGCCTGTAAGAGCTGTGCAGGGAGACGCCGTTTGTCTCTCTGCAGGGAGATTGCCTGTAAGGCCAGGTCCCCGCTGGCTACTACAGTGCCTGCTGTGGCGGATGCTGCAGGGACAAGAGCCGCCCCTCAATGGGACCAGGCCCGTTGCAAGGGGGGGCCGCCGCAATGCGCCGTGAGTTTTTCCAGCCTGCAAGAAAATTGTGAGGGGAACTAGCGATGGAGCGCTAGGCCACGCCCCCAGCGGTTAAGCCAATGAGGGCGAACCTGCTGGGTGATGTCATAGCCGCGCCCCCGTCACGCCCCCCGTCTTTCCCCCTGCAGCTCTCTGCAGAGCGGGGAATTCGGCTGCATGCGCCGGCAGCCTCGCAGGCGCGCGTGCAGCGCAGGCACTGGGGCCGTAGCCTAAGTGCTGTGCAGGGAGACGCCGTTTCTCTCTGCTCTCTCTGTGCAGCTCTTACTGACTGCTGGAGGGAAATCGCATGTTCCGGACATTTCGCTTGAAAAGCAGCTAGAAACCCGTGCGTTATGTTATTTTTTTTAAACAAAATGCGATTTGCCTTTCTGAATACTGTTTTTTTCGCAGATTTCATGCCGTGAGCTAGTAACATTCCAACATGTTCGATGTTGCAATGATAAAATCGAAGCTACCAGAATAGGCCCCATAAGGTGTAGTAGGTCAGGGGTTGGGCAACTCCAGTCCTCAAGGGCCACCAACAGGTCAGGTTTTCAGGATATCCCTGCTTCAGCACAGGTGGCTCAATCAGTTGGTCAGTTGCTGGCTAGCCAAGTCCAGTCCTCAAAGGCGACCAACAGATCAGAGTTTACAGATATCCCTGCTTCAGCACAGGTGGCTCAATCAGTGGCTCAATTGAGCCACCTGTGCTGAAGCAGTAATATCCTGAGAACCTGCGCTGTTGCTAGCTCTTGAGGACTGGAGTGGGACACCCCCTGGTGTAGAGGACGGTTGCTTTGACCAAGGCTGAGGCTTCTTTTCCTTTCTGCAGACTAACCCGTGGGGGACGTTTATGGGGACCTGGGATATGCCCCCGAAAATCCCTCCTGCCAAGCTGAGCTTAACATCTCGCTCAGCCGCAGCCTCCAAGTGCCTCACAGATTGGATCCAGGATTCCCGCCCTCTTATCAATGCCTGCAATGGACTGCGCCCCCACATCACAGGCAAGGTGTGACCTTATATCTCCCAAACTATACAGGCCAAGTAGGGTGTATGCCCCACGTAAACCTTCAGCGCCACTTGACCCTTTATACAGAATAATGGCAGGTGGGGAATGAAGGGGGTTGCAGAGGGACCCAGTAGAACAGTCCAAAAATAGTTTGATACGACCTCATTCCGAAATTATTCCAAGTACGTTTAAAAGGTCAGCTAAAATCCCCCATGTAACACTGCATATCCCCTCTGATACTATCCCGTTTCTGTCTGAGGGGTCCGGGAATATGTTTGGGGACTCCTACAGTAAGTCACTCAATGTATGTGAATATCCTCTCCATAGAGCGAGCATGGCCAAATTCTTCGGGCGTCAAAGGCCCTTGAGGACGTGTCTGGGACATTCGGTAGCATGCCGCCGGCCATTGAGGTAAGTGCTTTGCCCTAAAAACCCCTACCCTAAAACCCTTATATCTGCTAAAACCCCTTAAATGAACCCCCTACCCTAATCGCCAAAACCCCTTAAATTACTCCCCTGCCCTAACCACTAAAACCCCTTAAATTAACCAGTAACCCAAGAGCTAAACCCCTTAAATTAGCTCCCTACCCTAAAAGCTAAAAACCCTTAAATTAACCCCCTACCCTAACCACTAAAACCCCTTAAATTAACCCCCTAGCCTAAACAGTAATAAAACTGACCATAGAAGTGGTTGGCGGTGAGGATTCCGGCGGCAGGGTGAGTCGCGGTGAAACAGCTACGACCAAATGTCCCATTCAGTTTGAGGACTGCAGTTTGCTACTTCTGCCATAGAGGGTCATATTCTCATTGGTAGCACAGCATTGATGTACTCTGATTTACATTGCAACCCATGTGTTCGAGTTAAAGCTTCCGGTATAGGTCTTTCTTATTGTGACATACTGCTTACTCTTTTGGGGGGCATTAAATAATACAGTCAGCTGAGAATCCGGAGGAGACAAAAGTCACCAATGGCACATCCCAGAAAAGCAGCAGATGCGCCGGTCAAGAGAAACACAGACACCCTCCTGAGAAGGTCGTAAATGACAATCCACCTGTATCTCCAGCGGGGAGCCAGCGGAAGTCTGACAAACGTGACCTGGGGACTCCAAAAGGCATTCTTAAAAAGGAGGAGTTAGAGAGGGAAAGAGCACCCGGTGGACCAGAAATGTGTTCAAGATGCACACCCCACAGTGAAGACAAAGCCAAAGAAGCACCCTAATGATTGACACAGCTACTATAAACTCCTTTGCCGCCAGAAGGGCCTTGAAACCATGTCTGCTGAATATCCATTTGGGGGAGGGGGGTGTTGAGTTGCTGGTCTTTCTGGTAACAAGAGGGGTTTAATCACAACCAATAAAATAATGGGGATAGAACGTTGTTCAGTTTCAGTAAATGCATGCTACTTGCACACCCAAGATCTAAGGATTTTTAATTGCAGAAAATAGAATTAGTAATTCAGAATGACGTTTGTGTGTGTGTGTTTGGTTTAATGCGTCCCAACAAGGCATCAAATCACAACCTCTTAGTAGTAGGAATCTGGGTACCGATGGCGCATTGCAGTCTTTTCATCACCATGAAGCACCAAAAAGATGACCAAGTTCTGTATAACATGTCACTTTAAGTACAGATAACGTTACATTTTTGTATGGAAGATCGTCTACACCACAGTCCGAGGTGACCGCAAAACATACGTCAGTAACATTATGTAAAGTTGTCCCATAAAAATTCCTTGATGCCGGTTTGTAAGTTTGGTGGAATTTGGCATGTAGTGTGGTGTTTATACAGCAGTCACATCAATGCCACGATGTTACTCAACAATAGCCTTATGCCCTCTCCGGCACTTGACCTTGAAATGACAGGCAGAGTTGAAGCTCTCCCTCCACAACCAAAGAAGTACAATCAGTAAGCAGCGCTTCCGTCAACTCAAAGTTATTATGAGACGCTGCTTTCTATACATTAATGAAACCCCTAAGCACTAAATTGGCTCATAAAGTGGTCATTAGCTAATGGTAGCCATACTTAAGTCTTGCAACATATTTACTTTTTTTAAACTGCGAATTGTACCCAAAAATGTTTTCAAATCCACAGCCTGTTATTCACAACCGTTAAACCAGCTACTAGGTGCAAGGCGCTAGGTGCGAGGCGCTCAGTTCTAGCGCTGATCATTGCGGTATTCCACATGTTCTCTAGCAGAAGAGGTGAATTATTGCCAAGATATTGCAACAGGAGGAAGCCTGTTGTTCTATTAACAAACGGTTAGCTAAGGAAGAAGTGCATAGGCGGCTTGATAAAATTGATTTAAATAAAGCACATGGCCCCGATGACATTCACCTAAGAGCCAACTTCAGCAATAGCCAACCTATTCTATTTGATGTTCAAGGACTCCATTTCCATAGGTTCCGTACCACAAGATTGGCGTAAAGCAGACATGGCGCCTATATTTAAAAGGGAGCTAGATCACAACCAGGGAATTACAGACCTGTAAGCCTGAAATCAATAGCGGGGAAGCTACTTGAAGGCTTACTACAGAATAATAATAATAGCATGTTCTTGTATAGCGCTGCTAATTGTACGCAGCGCTTTACAGAGACATTTTTCAGGCACAGGTCCCTGCCCCGTAGAGCTTACAATCTATGTTTTTGGTGCCTGAGGCACAGGGAGATAAAGTGACTTGCCCAAGGTCACAAGGATCCGACACCAGGAATTGAACCAGGCTCCCCTGCAGCAATCTCAGTGTCAGTCAGTGTCGTTACTCACTGAGCCACTCCTTATTCAGTAATACCCCATGGATAACAAAATTATTAGAAATAGTCAGTATGGATTTATGAGGGATAGGTTGTGCCAAACTAACCTCATTAGTTTCTTTGAGGAGGTAAGTAGGAATTTAGACCAGGGTAATGCAGTTGATGTGGTCTACTTAGATGGTGCAAAGGATTTTGATACATTTCCACACAAGAGGTTAGTATA
The DNA here is from genome assembly GCF_040206685.1 of Ascaphus truei. Taxonomy (NCBI): domain Eukaryota; kingdom Metazoa; phylum Chordata; class Amphibia; order Anura; family Ascaphidae; genus Ascaphus; species Ascaphus truei. The sequence continues at coordinate 39,454,862 of NC_134489.1, forward strand.
CAAAATAGAAGCAATTGGTCTCGGTAAAAAAATATTTACACCTTGATTGAAAACTGGTTGAAGGACAGACAACAGAGTTGTCATAAATTGAACCTTTTCCGGTTGGGCTAAATTTTTAACTGGAGTACTTCAGGGATCGGTACTGCGACCCCTGCTTTTTAACTTGTTTATTAATGACCTTGAGGTTGGCATAGAGAGCAAAGTCTCCATCTTTGCTGATGATACTAAATTGTGTAAGGTAATAGAATCAAAGCAGGATGTAATTTCTCTCCAGAAGGACTTGGAGAGACTGGAAACGTGGGCAGGTAAATGGCAGATGAGGTTTAATACAGATAAATGTAAGGTTATAAATTTGGGAATTAAGAATAACCAGGAAAATTACAAATTAAATGGGAATGAGGTCAATCCTTGATCAGATTTAGGAGTGCTTGTAGCGGAGTGAGACATTTAGTTGCGGCCATCTTGCCGTGACCAAGTCTCCGCCAGCGTCTGGCTGCAGAGGGACCCTCCACTGCTGGACGCTCCTCCAAGGTAAGTTAATTTAAGAGTTGATTTAGCGGTTAAGGGGTTACGGATAGGGGTTTTAGGGTAAGAGGTTAAGCTTTTTAGGGTAGGGGATAAGGGGGTTTAGGTTTTCAGGGTAGGGTTAGTATTAGGGGTCAAGATTACGGGGTTTTATGGTAAAAGGTAAGGTTAGGGACTTGCCTTGGTGGTGAAGTGGCCAGCGACAAAAGGACCCAGGCTGGAGGTAAATTGTGGGTAAACGCCGGCGGAGATTTGGTCACGGCTAAATGACCACGATCAAATGTCCGAGACTGTGCTTGTAGACAGCAGACTTTGCAATAGTGCCCAATATCAGGCAGTAGCTGCAAAGGCAAACAAGATATTATCTTGCATTAGACGAGGAATGGATGGATGGGAAGTAAGCATAATTATGCCACTGTATAAATTATTAATAAGACCACACCTTGACTAGGGAGTACAGTTTTGGGCACCACTCCTTGAAAATACAGTATTGATCTAGAAAAAGTAGATACGAGCCACCACATTAATAAAGGGGATAGCAAATCTTATTTATAAAGGAGAGGCTAGCTAATTTAGATTGGTTTACATTAGAAAAGAGGCGTCTAAGAGGGGATATGATAACTATATACAAATATATTCCGGGTCAATAAAAGGAACTTTCAAAAGGATTATTCATCCCAAGGGCAGTACAAAGGACTGGGGGTCAACCCTTAAGGTTGGAGGAAAGGAGATTTCGCCAGCAACAAAGGAAAGTGCTCTTTACAGTAAGGGCAGTTACAATGTGGGATTCATTACCCATGGAGACTGTGATGGCAGATACAATAGATCCAAAAGGTTGGACTTTTTTTTTTTTTTTTTTTTTTAAAGAACGGGAAGGTATACAGGGATATACCACATAAGTAAACATAGGAAGGATGTTGATTCAGGGAGAAATCTGGATGTCATTACTAAAGTCAGAAAGGAATTTATTTTTCACCCTGAGACGTCATTGGATGATGTTCCACTGGGGTTTTTTGTTTGCCTTCCTCTGGATCAATATACAGTACTGTAAATACAAATATAGAATAAGTATCCGTCGTCTAAATTTAACACAGGTTGAACTCGATGGACACGTCTTTTCTCAACCTCATCCACTATATAACTGTAATGCTCAAGCCAGTGGGAGAAATTATTTATGAGCAGCATTCCATGTACTGTACACAATAACTTGTTTTATATTTTACAAGAACAATAAAGTGTGTGTTATAGAAGAGGAATGGGGGGTGGAGGGGGAGAGAACTAGTTATGTATTGCCCAGGTTCTAGGAGACGAAATAAGAAAAAAAAGACATTTAAAGAATATATTTTTATTGACTTATACAGAAAAGTGATTTTTTTTAAATATTTTAATTACAATGCAAAGTACTGTAATTTTCTTGTACTGTTAAAGTAAAAAAAAATAAAATAAAAAAAATGATGAAATAAGTCACTCGCCCTGATCTGTGATAATGGTTAATGTGTGGCAATGCAAGGGTTACCAGTGTTATGTCCCCATGAGAATTACAGGGGCCACATCAATACCACTGCTAATTTGAACCGTACCGAGCTGCATCCTATCAGTAGGAATTTCTCCCTCAAATAGTTACAGTCTCTCACATAGTAGTCAGGGCAAGTGTACTGTACTGTATATTTGAAAGCTTTGCATGAACTGTTGAGGACGGTATGAGTTACCCCATATAATACCTATCTGCAGAATGCAAACAGATGAGTTATAAAGACCTTAGATCCCCGAGTGAGAAACACTGCGTGGAACGCTCAGAAGTGTTCTTTCCCTTCACAAGATACAGCCAGATGGGGATTTTTGGGGTTTCCCTTTGTGGAAGGATACTACGTTTATCCTACCTAGGCAGAGGACTAAGAGAGAAGAGGAGGTTGGAGTTTTGAAACAAAAGGACTAGAAAATTCCAATGGGTGGAAACACACCTCTAATACACTATGGGAGTCAATGCAATAAAACAACAATAGTACCAACCAACAATACATTGTATAGGTCTGTGGGGTGGAAAGGAGGATGCTGGCAGATTCGGGATTTGTGAATTAAGAGACTTCCAATATTCATTCACGTTGTGGGGGAGATGTTCGGGGGGTCTGTTCACGTATGTAAACTGGGTTTCCAACAACTAACTTTAACCTGTGTCATTAACAGAGGTATTGTGAGAATATTCACTTCTTAAGGGGCACCCTTCAGATATTATTGTAGCTGAACAATACGACTCGGGAAGGGGGTAAACGCTGCAGTCTGGTGTCTCCAGACGGGAAAAGGGTATAATCCTTTCCATCATCACAAAATACAGCCACAAAAATGTCCTTATCAAGTACATATGCAATAGATGGACATTTCACTTGAGAAAGGCCAGTAGGCCGAAACGTATGTTCTTATGGCACAATAAAAATTCCAATTGAATGAAAGTCCGCAGTGCCCTTGTCCATCTACAGTGCCCTGTCCATTAGATAGAGCCAGTCAGCACACTAATACAAAGCATAGGCAGATGCTAGTCCCATAGAGATAAACAGCATAGTTACCAGTCCGTGAACTAATAAAGGAGACAGCATGAAGCAAGGGGTAGTCCAAAAAAAGATGTATTCAAAACATACTGTTACACAAATTCCAACGTTTCGGTCCCACAGGGAGACCTGAGGAAGGTCTCCCTGTGGGACCGAAACGTTGGCATTTGTGTAACAGTATGTTTAGAATATATATATATATATATATATATATATATATATATATATATATATATATATATATATATATATATATATATATATATATATATATATATATATATATATATATATATATATATATATATATATATACTGAGTTAAGTTATGGTGAGTAAAAAAAGTGACAAAAACCCTCCACAGGAAAGCAAATATGCAAATATAGCTGTATGCTCATCTGCATGTCTTAGGCAGGTCTGCAACCCCGCCTTTCCCCATTATCACCCAGCATACAGCACTTCCACTGCAGCAAGGGATTCTGGGAAATGACATGCAAATGAGCACACAGTGTCACTTTTTGCCTCAATAACCATTTTTAACATGGTTAAAAAACATTAGCCTATAGGGAACCATGTTAAAAATGGTTATTGAGGCAAAAAGTGACACTGTGTGCTCATTTGCATGTCATTTCCCAGAATCCCTTGCTGCAGTGGAAGTGCTGTATGCTGGGTGATAATGGGGAAAGGCGGGGTTGCAGACCTGCCTAAGACATGCAGATGAGCATACAGCTATATTTGCATATATATATATATATATATATATATATTTTTTTGGTGTGCAGCAAACATCCTGATTTTTTTTGCTTATCAAGTACATAGGCATCATTACAAACACTTGACAGGACATTATCTGAATTGCGATTGGCACCATTATGATATATATATCTATATAACTCCCTTGCAGAGCATTCCATGTGCCCTTTATATAGTTCCCACGCAGAAGTTGCTGCTGCTGATGGAATTTCATGCCCTTCCTACCCTAAAGCACAGACAAGTATACCCATTGTCCCGCCACACAGAGGAGAGACACTCGCTGCACTGGGGGAAAGAAGAAGAAAAACAACTCCATTCTTTTTAACATTTTTTTTTTTTTTTTTTTTTACAAAGAAGTGCAGTTTTAGCTCTGATGGGACAAATGAAAGATGATCTCATAAAGAGAGCTGGCACCTAATTTGAGATTAACCATTGGCCATAATTGACCTAATAGCTTGGGAAAGGAGACCACGAGATGTTTATTGCCAGTATTAGGATACTACTTCAGTTTGATGCACTTTCCCCCTAAAATTGTGTCAGCGAACTGACAAAGGATTAGCTATTTGTTAGGAAGCCCTTCTTCAGAACCGTCTCAAGACGTACCCCACACACAAATTGCCTTGTCCGCTCCAAACAAAACATTTTGGGGGAGATTCAACAAGGTCCAGGGTAACGCATTCAAGTTAATGGCAGGTAACGCTGGATCGAGCACGTGACCCCCATAGTGGACCCTAGTTAATCTCCCCCCTACGTCACGCAACAAACAATTCATTCCCTTTGAAAGCTGCAGAGCTCACGTTTCCATGGGCGTGTGACACATACAATCTAGCTACCAGGAAACAAAATGCACGAGAACAATTACACTTTACGGAACCATCACCGAGATGGGTCTTTGGCTGACTTATTTTCAGACCCCCTTTTGCCGAGTGAGGCGCCTGCGGGATACAGGAGCCACCTCTGGCAGAGAGAAGGCTAAATGTAAACATTAATGTCAAATCATTTTCAAAACCGCATGGACCAGAATATGCACGGCCCAGAGAAATCAAGAGATGGCCGATCATATCGATGGCAAAATCTTGTTTATGATGATTTACCATGTGCAATAGGTGATCTTGTTTGTCCTGCCTTCTATGCTAATGGTCTTTGTTGGTGCAACTCAACCCTTTGAGCCAGGGGGTCTCAACTCCAGTCCTCTAGACCCCCCTAATAGGTCTTGTTTCCAGGAAATCCCTGCTTCAGCACAGATGGCCTAGTCAAAAGACTGAGCCACTGACAGCCACCTGTGCTGAAGCAGGGATATCCTGAAAACCAGACCTGTTAGGGGGGGGGGGAGGTCTTGAGGACTGGAGTTGAGAGCCCCCGCATTAAGCTGCCCTCGACATCACAGGGAACGCACTATCTACTAACCAATCAATATTTTTGGCGATACAAGCTCTCTCATAGCAGCCTGAGAAATTCAGCATGGGGCTAGAACACGGATTTGATGGTTTCTAGAAGCAGAAAAATTATATTTTCACAGGGTAGTGTTGCCATGGGAACAGAGATGTAGAGGGGTACGTGCTGTATGCGGGCTCCGCAGAATATGATTAGATGAGAGAAGTGTAATTGAAATGAATGGGGGTCCTTCAGTGTGGACTGCAGAGGTTAACAGACGGAGTGTCTTCCAATCACATGGCCGCGATGCCGGCAGCGGAGAGCAGGGTAAGAGCCAGCACCATGTATGCAGACTGGTATAATTGAGGGATTTTAAAACCCTTGCCCAGGTCCCAAGCCTGCAGAGGCAGAAAAAAACAGGTAATGAGCAGGACGGTGAACTCACAGGACAAAGTGACGGTGTGGTGCTGCCATAAGGCTACAACGTTACAGGCACACACCTAACTCATGATGCCCAACAACAAACTATAACCCAAGAGACACACAAAACGCCACTCACCAAGTGCCTGACTCCGTTCCAACAGTGGTACATGAAGGGAAAAGCCAATGTAAATTTAGCAGAGTAGATAAGTGCTGGCCCCAAGCTGAGGGACTTGATCAGCTCCAGGTACGAAGAATAGTCTCCAGGAAGAACCAGAGCTGCCACACTGAAGAGAGAAAGCCCTGGGAGAAGGAGGGAGAAGGGCAGGTCTGTCACTGAATGTACAGGACACGGCAGCTCACAAGACAGAAGACAAAATGCTTACAATCTGCTCTTTATACTTATATGGTGGTTACTATTCCAGCTGCAACATGTACACAGCAGGGTGTAACCAATATCAAAAATTTGAACTTTCTATAAACAAAGATGAACAGATACAGCTCCTGCTTTGGTTGTAGTGCTTAAAGCATCTGTGGTGCTTCCCACACACATATACGGTGTGTGCATAAATGTGTCTTTTAGTAGGTGTACGAGTACAGCTGGTCCTCGTTAGACGTTTCACTTTACGACGGATGGCATATCCGACGCGTTACAATAATAATAATAAAAATAAATAATAGCATGTTCTTGTATAGCGCTGCTAGTTTTACGTAGCGCTATACAGAGACATTTTGCAGGCACAAGTCCCTGCCCTGTGGAGCGTACAATCTATGTTTTTGGTGCCTGAGGCACAAGGAGAACTCCTTGTGACCTTAGGCAAGTCACTTTGACACCTGGAATTGAACCAGGCTCCCCTGCTTCAAACTCTCAGTGCCAGTCAGGGTCTTTACTCACTGAGCCGCTCCTTCTCCCTCAGGGTCGTTTTCCAACGCTTGAATGTGTTATGCGACGTTCACCGCCACTGATTAACATGGGACTCACTTTACAACAGTTTCACTATCCAACGCTGCTTCCAGAACAGATTCCGTTGGATAACCGAGGACTGCCTGTATATATTATTGTCCACTCCAGCACCTTCAGGATGTTACACCTTACCCTGCAAAGCATTTGCATTGCTGATCTGTCTTAGACAGAAAGCATTTAAGAAGTAATGCAAATCCAGACTGACAGCGCTTTTCTTCTACTACAGCAGAGGTGGGCAACTCCAGTCCTCAAGGGCCACCAACAGGTCAGGTTTTCAGGATATCCATGCTTCAGCACAGGTGGCTCAGTCACACACTGCACCACCTGTACTGAAGCACTGATATCCTGAAGACCTGTCGGTGGCCCTTGAGGACTGGAGATGCCCACCCCTGTACTATGCTGACAAGCCTGATGGAATGCAGGCTGGTCACAGAGAAGCCGGACATAACTTCAGACAGGTGGAAACCAAGGTAGAAACTTCACCACCGTTTCCCTTACTCCTGTGACTGCACATTCACTTTGCTCAGAACTCTCAGCTATTACAGCTACTATGTGACTGTCAGGACCACCCGAATCCTGAACCCGATATAGTGATACTCACCAGCACTCATTGCAACGCCTGTGCCTCGGTGGGTGATGGACATCGCCATAGGCAAAGACCAACTGCGTGGGGAAAAGAAACGCAAGCAGGGTTAAGCATCAGGTAATTGTGTCAGAGAGAGGTCTTATCCCACCTCAACTATCTGGTGTGCACCACGCTAGGCTGCGGTTTCATTCTACCAAAAAATCTCTGGGACACACCACCCAAAGGCATCGCCCTAAGAGACTCCCCAATATGCCTTCACTACCTCTGTTAACTAAGCCAGCGTGGATGGGGTTAACAGCATGAGGAAAAGAGATGCTTCAAAGACCTGCAGCTCATCAATTCCTGCCCCTTCATGTCTGCCATGAGGTCCAGCACTGTGCTATGCCGCCGTTTCATTCTACCAAAGAATCTCTAGGATATAAACACCCGAGGCACCCCAAAGGCGTTAGCTTCAGGCGGCAGTTGAAGGGCAGCCAAAGTGTGTGAGCCGTTTGCTGATGTTTGGTAATGTGACAGCTGTTCTATTGCAATCTGAAAGTCATCAACGACTCATCCCCTGTACACAATGTCTACTTACCCAGCCTATGGATTGTAAGCTCCTTGAGGCAGGGCCTCTAACACATTGCAGGCCTATCCTACCTCTCCTAACATAGCAGGCCTGTCCTACCTCTCCAAACAGCACATTGCAGGCCTATCCTACCTCTTCTAACACAATTTGAATCCTGTCTGTAAATGTTACTTATGCATATCTGACTGTCCATGAAATATCTGCAAACTGAATGTATAACTTTTATTCATTTAATGCTACCATTTATTATTATAACTCTGGTTTTTCCTGTCTCTTGTGTAACAAAATAATTGTATTTAATTGTAGCTGCTCTCAAACTGATTGTATTGCGATGCCCCCTTAAGTGAAGGCCTGTGTTTACTTTAAAAAATATATAAAAAAGGATGATATATTTTATCTATGCACATTACGTAGGCTGTACATACAACACATGCGTATTGGTGATGAGAACTGCTTATAAGCATTGTCCATTGAGAGGCCTATAAATTAGACTGAGGTATAAAATAAAAACTATCTTTAGGAACGCAAGGATATTAAAATACACATATTTTTTTTTTACAAATAACAGTAACTCTCTGGAGTGGGCTTGGTTGGCATCAGATCTTTTACACAGCACACCGAGGAGCAGCGTTCGCACATTCTGTGCCGAGGCTCCTGGGAGAACTTGTCAGGAATGTGATGAGGGGGACATGGAGTGCGTGCGCGCTTCTAACCCCGAGTCCCTAGATAGCAGTGTTATTCATGGCTCTGTGGGGCAATGGTATTTGTGCGGGTGGATGAACAGCAGCCGCTGGCAAGAAAGTCCTCCAAGGGAGAAAGAGCACGGAGCGGTGGGGAGAGAGGGAGGGGGGCTCAAAGGCTGCTTTCTCTGACACAGGGCAGTGTAAGCCCACTCAGTGTCTGCAGAAGGAGAGGAATTTCCAGAGCCATCTCCATACAAAGGAATAAAACCTCCCTTTCAATAGGATTGTTGCGAGTGAGGAATACAGAGACGAACAGAAGTCCTTCCCAAAAACACTGTGCCCTTTTATATATGCCGTGTCTCCTCTTCCAATACCCTCACCCATGGAGACCGCGGCAGTGGCACGATTTGCCAATTTAACGTGCTTAAAGTAGCATTCTACCACAGGGAGAAAACATATGAAAGGCCCTCCCTTTACCCTGCAATACCAGAAGGGGAAGAGAGAGGTGACCAGGCCGCTCACCCGGAGTATTCCTAAATTATAAGTATATGTAAGAGATTGCAAGGTGCAAAGGGGAATACATTTATATATTATTAACAAGGTTGATCCAAGAAGGATCAGAAAGAGACCCCAAAAGTTGCACTTGTGCCAGTGTATATATTGTATGAAATAGGGATTCAAAATATCCCTGAGATGTAACATCTCATAGAGGCAAGTCTATTGACTAATGGATCAGCATTTAAAATTAAATAATAACAATATTATTGCATAAATCAAATATTACAGTGTGATAAATATGTACAGGGATATCTTAAAATCCCCGGAGTGGTGCAGAGACACTCGTGTATAGGATAGTATAGACAACTATTGGTATAATAATAGTTGGAAGATGACTCTCTCAATATTAACCAGTTAATGTCCTATTATTTAAATAATGGCCAGTCACATGTAAAAATCTATACCGAGTCTGACTGCAAGGTATTTCATTTCTTGCCATTCTCTCCCCCTGAAGCAGCGCGGGTGCACACACAAAACCTAGGTTGGCGGAAGAGACGTCACGACGGTGACGTCAGCGGAGCAGCGACACATTAAGATATCCCTGTATATATCTATCACACTGTAATATTTTAAAATATTGTATTATTTTATTTTAAATGCTGATCCATTAGTCAATAGACTTGCCTCTATGAGATATTACATCTCTGGGATATTTTGAATCCCTATTTCATAAAATTTATATACTGGCACGAGTGCAACTTTTGGGGTCTCTTTCTGATACTTCTTGGATCAACCGTTTTAATAATACTAAAGGGGGGCCTGTCATTTAAACATGCACAGGAAAAGGACACACTCCAAAAAATGAAGAAATAGAAATGAGGCCAATGATCACGGGGAGCCCAAGGTTTCACAGTAAGTAGGAGAAAGATTAACCCCTATGCTGTCAGAGGGACAAGCAGCGCACAAGTCCCTTAGGCCGTGAATGGGTTAAAGTGACCTATATAATTATGTTTCAATGTTGATAACAAAGTAGAGTAAGAATAGCTTTGAGCTCCACCTTTCTCTGTAACTGTTACTATGATTTATAAAGCGCCGAGTACACTGAGGGCAACATTGAAATAAAGCTATACATAGATTTCAGGTTCTGTCCTTGCATGGAGTATAGGATGCAATGGGATACGAAGTGATCCAGGACGGCTGCGCTTACCTATAGATGGTGATGTGAGGAGACATTGGGCGGTTTAGTCGGGTATTTTTGTCTAAGTAGTGATCCACCTCCTGGCGGCTCGTGGTCCCCATTGGAACAGCACTGAAAACACAAAGCAATAAACACTTAGCATTCGACACGGCCAAGCTAGATTAGTGCAGGGACAGGGGTAACCCAGCTTCTGCAGTGCTTCGTGGCTAACAAGAATTCCTTTCTCAAATGGGTTATATATTTTTAATGTTCTTATCCCTATATAGTGAGAAGGAGCAGTTCAGTGACTGTAAATAATGACACTGAAGCAGGGGAACCTGGTTCAATTCCCGGTGTCAGCTCCTTGTGACCATGGGCAAGTCACTTTATCTCCCTGTGCCTCAAGCACCTAACACAGATTGTAAGCTCTGCAGGGCAGGGGCTGTGTCTAACATTCCTCCGTGCTGTGTACAGCGCACTGTACTGTAATTTTGACACGCTTTGAGTCCCATTGGGAGAAAAGCGCTATATGAAATAAAGTTATTATTATAGCATGACTAGCTGAGAGACCCGGCGTTGCCCGGGATATAATTTTGGGGGGGCGTACGACAGGGTTAGGCTTCCCCCCCCCCCCTTGACAGCTAGGTGGGTGACTGAGTTGACTGAGTGTGTGGGTGACTGGGTGGGTGTGTGACACTTGACTGAGTGGGTGGGTGGGTGACTGAGTGGGTGGGTGACTTTGGGTCGGTTTGACTTTGGGTCGGTGGGTGTGTGACTTTGGGTCGGTGGGTGGGTGACTTTGGGTCGGTTTGACTTTGGGTCGGTGGGTGTGTGACTTTGGGTCGGTGGGTGTGTGACTTTGGGTCGGTGGGTGGGTGACTTTGGGTCGGTTTGACTTTGGGTCAGTGGGTGGGTGACTTTGGGTCGGTGGGTGACTTTGGGTCGGTGGTTGGGTGGGTGAGTTGGGTCGGTGGGTGGGTGAGTGGGAGACTGACTGGGTGGGTGAGTGGGAGACTGACTGGGTGGGTGAGTGGGAGACTGACTGGGTGGGTGAATGGGTGACTGACTGGGTGGGTGAGTGTGTGACTGGGTGGGTGAGTGGGTGACTGACTGGGTGGGTGAGTGGGTGACTGACTGGGTGGGTGAGTGGGTGACTGACTGGGTGGGTGAGTGGGTGACTGACTGGGTGGGTGAGTGGGTGACTGACTGGGTGGGTGAGTGGGTGACTGACTGGGTGGGTGAGTGGGTGACTGACTGGGTGGGTGAGTGGGTGACTGACTGACTGAATGGGTGGGTGACTGGGTGACTGAGTGGGTGGGTGACTGAGTGGGTGGGTGACTGAGTGGGTGGGTGACTGACTGAGTGGGTGGGTGACTGACTGAGTGGGTGGGTGACTGACTGAGTGGGTGGGTGACTGACTGAGTGGGTGGGTGACTGAGTGAGTGGGTGGGTGAGTGGGTGACTGACTGACTGAATGGGTGGGTGACTGGGTGACTGACTGAATGGGTGACTGAATGGGTGGGTAACTGAGTGGGTGACTGAGTGGGTGGGTGACTGAGTGGGTGGGTGGGTGACTGGGTGAAAGTGGGTGACTGGGTGAAAGTGACTGGGTGGGTGACTGGGTGGGTGTGTGGGTGGGTGACTGAGTGGGTGACTGAGTGAGTGGGTGACTGAGTGAGTGGGTGACTGAGTGAGTGGGTGACTGAGTGAGTGGGTGACTGAGTGAGTGGGTGACTGAGTGAGTGGGTGACTGAGTGAGTGGGTGACTGAGTGAGTGGGTGACTGAGTGAGTGGGTGACTGAGTGAGTGGGTGACTGAGTGGGTGGGTGACTGAGTGGGTGGGTGACTGAGTGGGTGGGTGGGTGAAAGTGGGTGACTGGGTGAAAGTGACTGGGTGGGTGACTGGGTGGGTGTGTGGGTGACTGAGTGGGTGACTGGGTGGGTGTGTGACTGAGTGAGTGGGTGGGTGACTGAGTGAGTGGGTGGGTGACTGAGTGGGTGGGTGACTGAGTGAGTGGGTGGGTGACTAAGTGAGTTTTTGGGTGACTAAGTGAGTGGGTGGGTTACTGAGTGGGTGGGTGACTGAGTGGGTGGGTGACTGAGTGACTGAGTGGGTGACTGAGTGAGTGGGTGGGTGGGTGACTGGGTGGGTGAAAGTGACTGGGTGGGTGTGTGGGTGACAGTGCGTGGGTGGGAGACGGTGTGTGACTTACCTTGACCCCGTGGCATCTGGCTGGGGCAGGAGGTGAGTTCGGGAAGCTGGGGGGGGGCAAGAGTGGCAGGAGTCCCGCGCCGCGCTTCCCCTCTCCGGTAGCATCACACGTGATGGGGAGTCCCGCGCCGCGCTTCCCCTCTCCGGTAGCGGCGCACGTGAGGGGGAGTCCCGCGCCGCGCTTCCCCTCTCCGGTAGCGGCGCACGTGAGGGGGAGTCCCGCGCCGCGCTTCCCCTCTCCGGTAGCGGCGCACGTGATGGGGAGTCCCGCACCGCTTCCCCTCTCCGGTAGCGGCGCACGTGATGGGGAGTCCCGCGACGCTTCCCCTCTCCGGTAGCGGCGCACGTGATGGGGAGTCCCGCGCCGCTTCCCCTCTCCGGTAGCGGCGCACGTGAGGGGGAGAGCAGGAGGGCCGCGCCGTGAGGGGGGAGGAGCCTGGAGTTTGCTGCTGAGCAGCAGGGCCGCGCTTCCTCCGCGGCGCACGATGAGGGTGATGGTGCGGCTGGGGATGTTGCGGAGCGTGGGGATTTGGGTGAGGTGGGGAGGGGGGAGAGAGTGAGGGGCACCGGGAGAGTGAGGGGCACCGGGAGAGGAGGGGCACCGGGAGAGGAGGGGGGGGGGGGGTGTGGAAGGTGAGCTGCGGTCCAACTGACGGGGGAGAGTGTGTGTCCCTGTGTGTGTGTGTCCCTGTGTGTGTGTGTGTGTCCCTGTGTGTGTGTGTGTGTGTGTGTGTGTCCCTGTGTGTGTGTGTGTGCCCCTGTGTGTGTGTGTCCCTGTGTGTGTGTGTCCCTGTGTGTCCTTTGGCCCGTCACTCCGCCTCAGGCCAATGAGAGGTGTGCGGGGGCGGACCAAGGGACCAATGAGATTTCCCCTAGGGACACCGGACATCCAGGCAGGCAGGCAGGCTGGCATGCATGCATGCAGGCAGGCAGGCAAACATACAGTGCTTTCACTAATATAGTATAAGATAATTTATTGCATTTCAACCTATCCACGTGATAAATAAAAAGCGAAAAAATAAAAAAACCTCTCTGCTGGAAAATATTTCCAAGAAGCAAAAAAAGTGTATAACAACTACATTGTAAAAAGTGGAGTGTACAAAAAGTCAAATTTTCAGCAAGACATTTACACGCTGTTTCATTTTACACCTGTACGGTATTCAGGAGAATGCACAAATTTGCTGCGTGACCTGCGAAAAGCAATAATGAAAACATACTTACTTTCTAACACAAAAGACGGGTGTGAGCTGGGCACGGAGGCACTGCCGCCCGGCATGTCTGAGGGGCAAGAGGGAGAAGTCAGAAGGGGCATTAAGTAAGAGAGCTTACTGTATTGTTCTCTCGCGGTTTCTCGTGTCCTTTCCTGTCTCTTACATTGCTTTGCAATTTTTCCTCCTTCTCTGATTAATTCCTCACTTACCCCCCCTATCCCTGCACTCATATACTTCTCTTACTTCACACTAACCACCTGTCCCACCCTCACATCAGTTACTCCCAACTGCCTCTTATAAGCCAATGTGCCCTGCAGTGCTACCATTCTGTGACCCATATACATCCTCTAGGGCGGCTAACTCTGTCACTATTCTGCTCCTCTCATTCTAACCATCCGCCCCCTCCTTTACCATTCTTCCCTCCTCATGCACCCTACTGCCCCCTCACCTATTTTGTCACAGTTGCCCCCCCCCGTCCCACACCTCAGTTGCCCCGGTCTCACCCCCTACCTCCCCTCAGTTTCCCCCCTCACTCCTGCCCCACTCCCTCAGTTTTTCCCTTCCCTCCCCATAGTTGCCCCCGTCTCACCCCCACCCCTCAGTTTCCCCATCTCCTGCCTCCTCAGTTGCCCTGTCTCACCCCTTCTCCTGCCTCCTCAGTTGCCCCCTGTCTCACCCCCTCATCTCCTCAGTTTCCCCCGTCCCTCCCCTCAGTTGCCCTCTCTCCCTCCATCAGTGGCCCCGTCTCACCCTCCTCTCCGGCCCCCATCTCCTCGGTTGCCCCCTATCTCACCCCCTCTCCTGCCCAGTCTCCTCAGTTGCCCCTTGTCTCACACACCCCCCCATCTCCTGTTTACCCCTGTCCCTCCCCTCAGTTGCCCCATCTCACCACGTTCTCCTGCCGCGTCTCCCCCCCATCTCCTCAGTTTACCCCAGTCCCTCCCCTCAGTTGCCCCCTCCTTCCTCAGTTGCCCGTCTCACCCCGTCTCCTGCCGCATCTCCACAGTTGCCCCGTTTCACGCTCCTCTCCTTCCCCGTCTCCTCAGTTGTCCCCTGTCTCACCCCCCTCTCCTGTCCCCCATTTCATCAGTTGCCCTGTCTCACCCCCCTCTCCTGCCCCCCGTTTCCTCAGTTGACCTGTCTCACCCCCTCTCCTGACCCGTCTCCTCAATTTAACACAGTCCATCCCCTCAGTTGCCCCCTGCCCCTCCTTCCTCAGTTGCCCCATCTTGCTCCGTCTCACCCCGCTATCCTGCGTTTCCCCCTATCTCACCCCGCTCTCTTGCCCCCGTTTCCTCAGTTGTCCCCTGGGTGGTAAAGTCACCTCAATAACAAAGCCGCCATTTTGGACTCGCCGGAAGTGACGTCGCAGCCCGCAGAGTCCCTTTACCCACTCCCTGTCACGTGAGATCCGGAAGTTCCCCCAGGGGCTCTCTCACCGCCTCACAGCTCCGGTGCCTGAGAAGCTGCTCCCGGTAACGGCGAATCTGGAGCACTTCCGGGTCACCTCTCTCTCCCCCTCTCTGCTGATTGGCCAGCGCCGGCTGGGGCGGTGCTACACCGGAGTGGGCGTGTCATGCACTGACAGCAGCACGTGGGCAGCTGTCAGATTTAAAGGGCCAGCCCCACTCAGGAAAGTGCTGACCCTGATGTGTTAATACTCAGTGTCATTATTCTTCTCTGTATACATACTAAATACAATAAATACAAATACTATACAATAATAATAAGTGTATATATAAAATATATATGGGATCCTTGTTCATGATGATGGTCATGATGGCATACAAATACACATACATACAGATACAAATGGCATTAACAGTTAAATAATAAAAATATTTTAAAACCCCCAGAAAGTATTATGTACGGATATATAAAAGCCCACATACGATGTTGCATGTTCTTCTGCTTTAATACGTGGGAAGGCATTAAAGTCCATGAAACTGCTGATTATTATTTTTTCTTAGGAGTTGTGTTTGATCTCTCTGGCTGCATTTATAGTTTTGTCTACACCGACGGCGACGCTACCTGTGACGCCATCGCGAAACCTGCATTCTGGTGTGCGATGTCGCTGGCGAAAAGGGGCATTGTGATTTGCTGCTGCCAGTCACGTGGTGCGTCGTCTCTGGAAATCTCAAATTCTTTTGACTACAGCGCTTTTGGTCGCTGTAATGTCACACGTTGCTGTCGCGCCCACTATGGGCGGTCGCTACAGAATACATTAAGTTGCTTTGCGGCTGCACGCCTTCGCTGTAGCCAGGACTATAAACGCAGCCGTAGGCACTGTCTAATTTCACATTACTCACCAGGATTCACTAACCACTAATACTGGTTACCGCACTAGGATCCTGCATTAGCGGATAAGTTATTACATGAGCTGCCACACAGGTCACTATCAGAGGTTCGTGAATCTCTCCCTCAATGATTCTGTTCAAAATCACTATTATTTTCAGCCCGAAGACCAAATAAACTTCAGCTCACAGCTCCTCGGCCACAAGGTCTAGTGACCCCTTAACTTATTCTACCAAGGGGACGATGACTTTCTGTACAAAGTGCTGTTGTTCTCAGTACTCCAGGGATCCGTGCTTTAAAACCCATCCTGAATGTCACAAATTCCCGTGCAGCTGCCTGGCCAAAAAGGCGCGGTCTGCACTAACTGTGAAAGTCTGTGTTCCGCACATTGTGCGCGTCCTGTGCGTCCGCACCAAGATTCCCACGTGTAATAATAGGCATGATTTGCAAACTCATTTCAGGGAAGTTTGGTAGGAAAATGCAGGACATCTCTTCATCTTCCATTGACTTCTATAGAGTTAAGAGTTCTTTTGGTGGGGGGGGAGAAAGTAGAAAAATGACAAATTGTTGAAAATGATGTGGGGGTCTCATAAATAGTGAATGGTTGGCCAGTAGGCTTCCACCACTTGTGCAACTGATGCAGTTACGTGAGTTATTAGAAGGTCTCCTGGTAGAGATGGTCTATCTTGTAAGGCCATGAAAGTGCTTATAATGGGAATATGTGAGTATATCCCCATAGAATTTATTCATTATTTGGTACCAGGCGTATTGCACAATTGGGTGTTTTCTATATTTTGTTGGTTAATATTTTGCGCTTACCTCGAAAACAAATCTACTCTCAGACTGAGAAGTTGCAATTCTTTTTAAAATACTCTGTTACGTGCAATACGATATATATTAATATCACCATCTGTCATGGCTTCCATACAACCCAGATCCTGAATTGCTGCACACGGAATGCAATGCTAAACATAAACCTTATTTGTACACAGGAAAATGATAAGGGATGGGGCGGTGGGAAGAGAAGAGAGGAGGCTTTTCAGTCCTACTCATCAAGCCCCTCGATGTCTCTGGATTCACCTGCAACTGGCCTGTGTCTCCATTTTGCAATGTCCTAGCAAACAGTAGGACTTCATTGACACAGCACATTTAGAGCAGTGGGACGAATCAGCTCCGTGATGTCATGGCCGCGCCCGACGACACGCCCCCACGCGCATACCTAGCTGGCCACAAATCACATAGCAGAGCGCATGACGTCACCGCGCACAGGCAGCAGCACATTCGCTCTCTGCCTGGCCACAGCCTAAGGCCTGGGACATAGTGATAACATCAGTGGGGAGGCACCCTGAGGCTCAGGGAAAGCGGTGTTTCCCTGGCCTTACACAGCGCGCCGTCCGTGGGCGTGTCGGGGGCGGGTCTGGGGGCGGGCCAGTGACGTCACGGAGCTGGTTCGCCCTCATTGGGTGAACCGCTCACGTGACCGGCCCTGCGCTCCGGCGAGCACCAAATTTGAAACCTCCGTGAGACACACGCTTCCCCAAGCGTGCGGACGCGTGCGCGAGCCCCTGCTAAAGCCGCTCTCATTGCGGCTGCAGGGGCTCAGTGCCGAGTATGAGAGCGGCTGAGCACGGCTCAGCCTTGCTCACACCACTATGTCCGAGGGCTAAGGCCCCGCTCCCTCAGTCAGTGCGCCCGCACTGCAGACAGGCGGCGCGCTGACAGACACAGACCGCGATATGCGGTCTGTAGGGGGCGGGAGTGGGAGGGGGGGTGTGGCTTGAGCGGAGGGACCCGCTACTCCCCCCCCCCTCCCTCCACAGGCTCGGGCTGCCGGACAGGAGGGAGCTGCTTACCTTCCAGCAGCCCACAAATGCCCTCCTCACACATGCGTGCGCGCACACACACACCCTACCTTGTGTAGGAAGCTGTCTGACAGCTCCCGCTCCCGCCACTGATTGGCTCATCAGCGCACCACGTGACGCGTCACCGCTCGGGATCACAATTTTCTTGCATCCCCTGGCGGCTGACACGTCACAGCGCGTAGTGAGCCGTGCAGCGGGGGGGGGGGGGGGGGGGGAGTGGGGACTGGGACCGGCTTGGAAGTATTCCCTTGCTGGTGGGGAACGCTCGCGCGGCCGCCCACGCCGCCGGGCGCAGCGGGTCCCAGCCCTAGCAGTGCTGCCCACCTCCGTGACGTCGCGGTGTCATGCCCAGGGGTCCCTTAAGACGTAGTTACGCCACTGATTTGGAGGAATCAGTGCTGGATTATACCCCATGTGTGTGCCTGAGAACACTGAGACGCAGATCTACAGAACTCAGTTATTTATGTAACGGAGGCGCTAACTTAAGTTATCACATCGCTAAGTGCTAAAGGGGATCGTCAAAGCTCAATAACACTGTGTTAAGCGCTCTCTTTGTCCCTAGAGGGGATTGTGTTAACTACAATGGAGGTTAGTGCTAATGAAATCCAAAGAAGGTTTTCCCTCTAACAACGCGGAACTGGCTAGATGGCAAACCTGTTAAAAGAATTATTGTAAAAGATGTATATATGCCAGAATATATGAGGATTATGTACAGATTCTTAAATATATGTAAAATAACTGCTCTGGAAATTACTTCTGTTCCCAGGAAAAAACTGTACTGGGTAGTATTAAGCAGAATATGTGTCTCACAATTAGATCTGAAACACTGTGACATAGAGGACCAGAAAGAGGCCTTACAGAATCTATTAGACCCAAGAATCCCTCTCTGGGTGCAGGATACCGTCTGGTTGACTTTCCATGGGCGTCTTTATGTAAGAGCAAATTTAAAATATAAAAACATAGCGGATAGGAACTGCCCCCGAGGTTCCTGTGCTGGGATCTTGGAGACGGTGGAGCACCTCCTCCTGGAGTGCCCCTACGCAGTGGAGATGTGGGAAGGCATGGCCGCCTCATTACGGATGCCAGATTTAAAGGGTCAAAACTATTGTGAGATAGTGCGTGGTGTGTTTAGGGATCACTTGCAGGGTTACAGCGGTAGCACTGTGGTGTTAATCAATGCACTTGTGAAATATAGGCTGTGGATCACCCGCAGTCTTCTCTCCACAGAAAAGGTTCTCGTGCCTGTAACCTGTGCAGTTAAACAGGTTATAGAGTAGGTAAAGAAAATAAAGCAGGGGGGAGAGAGGCAGGTGGGATACAAAGTCCTGGGAGAGAAGATGGGCGGGTGTCAGATATAAGTGTGGAAATATTTTCTGTATACAGTGTAAATGTTCTGAAAAAAATTGTATATTTTAATTTAAGTTTGTTGCTTTTGTATTGATATGTTTGTAAATATGTTTTGTTTTTTATAAATAAAAAATACCCTCTAACAACGCGGATCCCCGGAGTTAACAGCGCTCTGTGAATCTGGGCCGGAGGGGCGTGTTAGGCTCTTCCTCGGTATACAGGTTTTTGAGCAAAGTATCCAGTTCCTTCAACAAGGAACGCACAAAGGGATAATCCCATACCAGGAGCAGGTGTGAGACACCTTGTGTGCATCAAATCCACATACTGTAGGAAGCCCCCCCCCCACCCACCATATATGGACTTCCACGCAATGTCTGTGTTGGTTCCCCCCCATAGCACATACCTGTGCATCATGTGCACGGCGGCAGATGGGGGGCCAAAGTTGTGAGCAATTCTTTAGTTCTCCTGTCAATGTGGGATACAGGAGCTTTCAATCAAGTGAGAACCTCCTACAAAGGCGACGTAACACCTGGAGTATGTCATGTGCAAAGGTTTTACATGTCACCAATAAAACACTGGTATTTTGGGATTTATTTTTATGTACTGAGTTATACATAAAACATAATGATAACATCCAAATAACACACGGATCATTTATTAACTTAACCAGCCAGCGTCCTGCTGCTGTTATCAGCTGAGATTTCCAAGGCAATCACTGGAGCATTTTACCTGCTCTCCCACCGCTGGAAAATGATGCGGAACAGAAATAATAGGTACGCTTGGGGAGTTTGCTCTTCTCTTGCCAAAAAACTAAGCAAGTGTGCTCCAGCCAAAACCCTCACATTGGGACATTGAGCACCGATTAGTGAGAGCAGATAGGTCTGTGTTAGATTTTGAGTGGGTGTCCTTAAATATAATGTTCTTTTCACTGAGGGAGAGCAACGAAGGCTGACACTCTCATTGTTGTATTGCAGACCCATTGGAATTCATGGGGTTCCCCTATTAAACCTCTGACTGCCATTACTTCTCTGTAATTGGGATTGACGAACTGGCAGCATATGTTTCAATGTTTCTATTTTGTTTTGGCAGATACAGTAAAAACTCGCAATCTGTGTGCTGTTCAGAGCCATTAATTCTTGGCAGGTTTTAAACTCCAAAGTGATGAGCTTTCATGTTAAAGTGACACCGGTTGTGCGCTTTCATTAATAGGGGTAACACGTTAACAAAATGATGCCACTGCAGTAAGATTTGCGTCTCCAAACTGTTTGTCTTGCCATTAAACTGGCAATAAAAAGACATTGGACACATCAGAGCTTTAATGTACTTAGTACTGATTGTGACAGCTCCATGAGCAAGTGACAGAGACCCCAACAGAAATCATTGAGATGTACAGTAGGAGCTTTTGACTAGACTAAGGCCGCGGGCATGGTCAGCGCTTAGACGCTGAGCCGTGCTTAGCCGTGCTGAGCCGCGCTCACACTCGGCACTGAGCCCCTGCAGCCACAATGAGAGCGGCTTTATCAGGGGCTCGCGCACGCCTCCGCAGGCGTGCGGGAGCGTAGCCGGCAATTTTTTTTCGTTTAAGTGCTGACGGGAGCGGAGGGCCGGTCACGTGAGCAGTTCGCCCAATGAGGGCGAACCAGCTCCGTGACGTCACTGGCCCGCCCCCAGACACGCCCCCGGATGGCGCGCGTAGTAAGGCCAGGGAAAGCACCCGCACGGGCTTAGTGTCTATGGACTCAGCCTTAGGCTTGTTTTATAGTAGGCGCAGGTGCGTGCCTGGCATTGCGCGTGCACGGGGCATGTGCGTTTAGTTGTTAGGGTGCAAGCGGTGACGCGCACGGTTAGGGGGCATGACTCTGATGTCACAGCGTTAGGCCGCGCTGTGATTGGTTCGCAGCGTGGAAGCAGCGCGAAAATAAATTTTTATTGTAATTTCCCTGGTCTGCCGCGCCACAGCTCACGGCCGTGCGCGCGTGCGTCCCAAGTATACAAACGTCTGGCTAACACTGCCAATTATAATTGACGCACTATATTGCATGCCTAAGTATAAGAAGGGCTGCTTACTAGATGGTAATATTCCATTCAAACCTTTGAGATGCTGGTGTGACAATTCAGTGAAATTGCTTCCAATTCACTGTCACTGCTACTCCGGGGAGTCCCTAAATCTAATTAGCTCATCACTGAAGGAGAGCAAGGAACGCCTCTCTCTCTCTCTCTCTCTCTCCCTTTCCCCCTCTCTCACCCTCTCTCGCTCTCAATGTTTGAAGCGCTTTAAAACTGTTAAAAGTTGTACTGAGCCTGATATTGAGAAATGAACAAGGAAGATCACTTTTCATCTGATTATAGAAAGATGAATACAATATTAAAGAATAAATCTAAAATCACTTTAGGAGAGAGCCGCTAAAAAGTAGCAATGAGAAATCTAGGTTTTATAGGGAGAGATTGTAGGAGTTAAATGACCAAGATAGTATGTAGGTATGTATATCTTTATTT
This sequence comes from Ascaphus truei, assembly GCF_040206685.1. Classification (NCBI taxonomy): domain Eukaryota; kingdom Metazoa; phylum Chordata; class Amphibia; order Anura; family Ascaphidae; genus Ascaphus; species Ascaphus truei. The sequence goes on from NC_134489.1 coordinate 39,476,375, forward strand.
ATATAGAGCCATCCGTGTACATAGCGCGTCACAGCAGTAACACACGTGACTTAATAATATAACACATTGGGAATAAGCGCTTCAGACATAAAAGTGACATTTTAGAAAAGGAGTCCCTGCCCCGCAGAGCTTACAATCTAATTGGTAAGTAGGGAGGACTTGCAGAGACAGTAGGCGGGTGTTCTGGTAAGTGTGTCTGCAGGGTCAATGCCTATGAGACGTAGCTACACATAGGAAAATGGGCCACTGGAAAGATGGGATGCTGCTCGCCACCTGCATTCTTATAACTGAATGTATAAACTGTTTGCCATATACAAGTCTGGTCATGCTAGCACAGGGGTGGGCAACTCCAGTCCTCAAAGGACCACCAACAGGTCAGGTTTTCCTGGTTTAGCACAGGTGGCTCAATCAGTGGCTCAGTCAACGACTGCAATCCTCAAGGACCACCAACAGTTTTTAACTTCAGGATATCCCTGCTTTAGCACAGGTGTCTTCGACTGAGCCACTGATTGAGCCATCTGTGCTGAAGCAGGGATATCCTGAAAACCTGACCTGTTGGCAGCCCTTGAGGACTGGAGTTGCCCACCCCTGTGCTACAAGCAAAGACCTGGACTATATTGTTTCTTTGGATAGTAAGGCATTTGTTCATGGCCTCAGAATGAGTAAGTTTCCCCTCTACCCGTATTAAAGCCAATAGTGTTAGGGACAGAATCAAGACAAGTGCCCATCTGCATGTCTGTATTATTCTTGCTGCTAACATGTGCATTGCTGCAAACACTGGATGAATGATAGATGTATACAAAAATAAATATTATTATTATTAATAAAATATGACTCTTCCCTCCTCTTTCAACCTCTTCTCCTTCATCCTCTCCTCTTGTGCTGTATGATATTTACCATCCCAGTCTCTCTTCTTTATCTCTCGTATCTCTATCTCTTCTCCCTCCCTGGGGTTCTACAAAGCATTTCTCTGCCGGACCTCCCACGTCTGGAGGAGAATGGCCGGGAGACAATGAGCCCTGTTTGTTAAGGCCTGTCCCCTATTAATACTCTCCCCCCATCCCCACACACAGTATCCCTTTCCAGATCTGCTCCCACTGGCCAAATGCCACAATCAGATTGGCCAGAAGCTTATCCATCCCACCCTCGGTGGTTTTTAAACCAAGGGCACTGAGCAATCTCATTTATTCCATCCCGGGAGGTATCTGCGGGTGTCTGGGGCCCCCCGTGCATTTGGGGATTGTACGCAACTAGAAGACCAATGGAATCCTCAGGCAACTTCAGGACAGGGTGCTCCGTTCTGGTTCTCACACTGCTCTCCGCATTGGGTAAGTCCATCTACACTTCCTTTCGCACTGTCACTTTGTAGTAGCAGGTAATGTTCAGCGTCCCCCTGAGAAAGAACATGTTACAATATATTGTAATATATTGAGTCCTTGACACAAACGAAATTATTCTTTATAGTCTGAAGTGGAAGTTTGGGACGTTTTTGACCTAAAATCTCCATTGGCTTTAACCACGCACAAGTTCTGGCTCTTTCCATTACTGCAGTGAGGCGCTCCCCTGTACTCTTCTCCCCACGCTTTGTCACTAACAATATCAGACCGTCACCACTGATACCCTCTAAGGTCTTTATCAGTGTTTTTTAACAGGTGTTCCCTGGAGCCTTGGGTTCCCCGGGCGTCCCCTAAACGGTTCCCGGCAATTCTCAGGTCATTTGAAAATTGTACCAAATACAGAAGAATTTACAATGCATCTGATCTCAGACGCGCTATTAGAGAGGGTTGGGGTTCCTTACAATGCATCTGATCTCAGACGCGCTATTAGAGAGGGTTGGGGTTCCTTACAATGTATCTGATCTCAGACGCGCTATTAGAGAGGGTTGGGGGTCCTTACAATGCATCTGATCTCAGAGGCGCTATTAGAGAGGGTTGGGGTTCCTTACAATGCATCTGATCTCAGAGGCGCTATTAGAGAGGGTTGGGGTTCCACAGAATTTCACAATATAATTATAGGGTTCCTTAACCAATAAAAAGTTAAAAAAAAACACTGGTCTATACGTTTGCTGATGGAGAACTGTGCAATAAATGTACCAATGTTACTCTCCAATCCTAACACAGAGGTAGTACAATGACTCTCCCGATGGTATGATTTAGATTTTAGAGGATAGTCCTAGCACTACTCCATCATTACAAACCTGGTAAAGGGCTGTGTTTGATGCCACTGACGTTGTAGGCATCTCTCCAAAACAGGTCCCAAGGTAGGATTGATAGGATGTTGGCTTATACACTTTGCATCTCTTACACATTAATATTATATTAATATATTATGTGTGCCTGCAGTATGTCCCTCTCCTCATTACCCCATACAGTATGTCCCCCTCCTCATTACCCCGTACAGTTAGTTCCCCTCCTCATTACCCCGTACAGTAAGTCCCCCTCCTCATTACGCCGTACAGTAAGCCCCCCTCCTCATTACCCCGTATAGTAAGTCCCCCTCCTTATTACCCTGTACAGTAAGCCCCCCTCCTCATTACGCCGTATAGTAAGTCCCCCTCCTCATTACCCCGTATAGTAAGTCCCCCTCCTTTTTACCCTGTACAGTAAGCCCCCCTCCTCATTACCCCGTATAGTAAGTCCCCCTCCTCATTACCCCGTACAGTATGTCCCCCTCCTTATTACCCTGTACAGTAAGCCCCCCTCCTCATGGCCCCTTACAGTATCTCCCCCTCCTCATTACCCCGTATAGTAAGTCCCCCTCCTTATTACCCCGTACAGTAAGTTCCCCTTCCTCATTACCCCGTACAGTATCTCCCCCTCCTCATTACCCCGTACAGTAAGTCCCCTTCCTCATTACCCCGTACAGTACGTTCCCCTCCTCATTACCCAGCACAGTAAGTCCCCCTCCTCATTACCCCGTACAGTAAGTCCCCCTCCTTATTACCCCGTACAGTAAGTCCCCCTCCTCATTACCCTGTACAGCATGTTCCTCTTCTGGGAGAGGGAGAAATAAAACGCTGCTTTGGATGTAAAACCCATTGCCTGACAGTATTACCGTACAGTAGCTGAACCAAACTGATCTCTATGAGAGCAGTTTACTTCTGGCCCAAAGAGCTTGCATAATTACTGCACACAGTTCCCATGGAAGGGAAAAGTGCAGGAACACACTTATACATGGCTAGGGATATACATTTCAGGCACAGCTTAGCAGATGTCACAGACCTGTCACTGAGACAGACAAGATACAAAAAGACACTTGTAGGCATATGTCCCAAAAGATGCTTCTGAGATGTATAACATAAAACAGCTTTTTATTTCCAAAGTGCTTCTGCATGAATCCTGTTGTTTGTATAGGACGCCTGCAACGCAGCTGTACTAACGCTAAACATCTGTGCAATGATCAAACAGATTCTAAAACTGCTAATTAGTGCACTCAGTCTTTTCACCTTATGTCAACTTTGTGATCTCATGTTAAGTGGGGCGGCTGCTTGAATGCTTGGGAAGGCCTAGCTTTGCATTGTGTTAAAGCGCTGTAACAACATGGCTAATGTTTTCTAATGGGAAGGCCCTGCGATTCTGTCCCAAGCAGTCACACTGGGGCAATGGCACGGATACAATATCCCAAGATACATCAACAAGACGTTTATCAGCATTCAGCATTTGGGGGGTTCATTATTTGGGGGGTTCATTATTTGGGGGTTAATTTTACTTCTCAGCCGCATTTTATTTTCTCTTATGAATGGCTATAAGTGACATTCGGTTCATGTGCGATGGTTTCATATTTTACAGTATCAGCTGTAATATGAATTATCTTGTTTTTTCTATATCTGATGCCCTTGTATGTGTGCATTGTATATATATATATATATATATATATATATATATATATATATATATATAGTAAATGGTGCAGAACAATAGCACTCCGTCTGGTTGAAACAATGTGGGTGCAAATCCTGTATGGTATAAAATAGGCAATACGATATCGTTTGAAGACGAATATCAGAGGCAGCACTCCAGGTAAGTGGTCAAAAGAAATTTGTATTAACAAGACATCTTATCCAACGTTTCGGTCCTCGTGCGGGACCTTTCTCATCACCTTGAGAAAGGTCCCGCACGAGGACCGAAACGTTGGATAAGATGTCTTGTTAATACAAATTTCTTTTGAACACTTACCTGGAGTGCTGCCTCTGATATTCGTCTTCAAACGGTATGCCGCCTCACACCCTAGCAGGACCCCCACTCACAGACAGCACTCACAACCCACGCGCCACCCGCCGCCTCACACCCTAGCAGGACCCCCACTCGCAGACAGCACTCACAACCCACGCGCCACCCGCCGCCTCACACCCTAGCAGGATACACGCCTCACATTTTTACATCACTTATGGCACCAAAATATACATTGTACTGTGGTGTGGTTACAATAAACCATTTTTATACAACATCGTATTACATTTTCTTCCATCTTTCTTTTCAATATTATTATCCAACCTTTACAACAAACAGTCACCTATTGTTCCACGATTTATAAATAATACTACCTATTACGCATTTACATCCCGGGCAACGCCGGGTCTCTCAGCTAGTATATATATATATATATATATATATATATATATATATATATATATATATGCATTATATATACAGTATTGTGTCCCTATGCGTGCCTATGCCCCCTTCTCCATATACACTGCATCATGTTCATAGAGAATGAGAAATACCCTCAATTCCAATATGAAATGCTGCTTTACAGATACAATGAATTGACAGTATAGACGTAGCTAACCAAGGAGGATCAGTATGAGCCCAGCTTACCTCTCACCCAAAGAGCTTACATAATTACACAGTGCCGGTGGAAGATGTAATTACTTGCATGAATTTGAATATATTTATGCATTTCCAGGGAAACAGATACTTTCACAGTAAAGAGATGAGTACATGATTGGCACTGATTACAAATACATTAAGGATGGCTCTTAATTAGGTCTTTATATTTTCACTGGTAACTATCCCAGGGTCACGCAGACCTGATTTATCTAACAGATTTCATTGATTTTTCTGGCATCAATGTCATAGATTTTAATGAAGTCTTAGTAATAAAAAATCCTCCCTTCTTCATTAAAACTTCATTTTTTTTGTGCAGAATGCCCAAATCTCGGTGATGCGCTGGCACAGACGGGGTGGTGTGTGATCCTATCTGTGACTCACTGGTTCCCAAATTAGAAAGTTTAGTTCTTATAGATTTTGTCGCCTTACCTCCAAATAGTTGTATTTCTGCAGCTGGGCTAATTATCGCCACTTGACTAATTAATTATTATTATTTTTCTTGTCAGTGTACGCATCGCTGTAGATAGAATTTTGCGGGCTCGAGTTCTTGCCCCGTGGAGCTTACAATCTATGTGTTTGGTGCCTGAGGCACAGGGACAGAAAGTGACTTGCCCAAGGTCACAAGGAGCTGACCTTGGGATTTTGATCAGGCTCCCTGCTTCACACTGTGTAATTGTTCTCAGAGTCAGTGCCCTTCAGCCTATTTACCATGCAGTGACAGTGTGGTTAATTTACCTCCAGAGAGTATACTGAAGTGGAAGAGACTCTGGTCCCACACATTGTGTTACAGGGATAGGATTTGGTCATGCCTTGACACGGCTTGCAGGCTTATAACACTTTGGCCAAAGGGTTTAACTAAATGACCCTTACTCATGAGAATATTATTATTGAAATATTTAACTATATACTATTTACTATATATTTTGTCACATTGGATGTTCACATTGGGGTTTTCTGTCTTTTGTTGTATATATTTGGCCACGCTCAGTAGCACTCCTTTTGACATAAATATATACTGTATGTATAATGTGGTGGGTTCTGGGGTTAGAGCTTGCTGGGATTGTGTTTGTTAATTACAGGGATAGGCGCATCAGTTTAGCACATGATGGAGAGAATTTGCTAATATCCCTATAATGGTGTACAAGAGGCAGACAGCTACAGTACATTATAGATGCAAAGGACATTGCCATATTTGCTCCGAGCGTTGCTACTTTTGCATAATTAGGGGGTGAACACAAATGTGTGCTGCATGAAAACATGACCAAGTATCTGAGCTGGGTACCACACCGATAACTAGTGTATCTCGCTGAAAGTAAAAGCCGTTTGTCTATGTAGTACAAAGGAGCACAAGCGATCCTGTATCATGTTGGCGATTAATTAGACTGACCACTAGATTCTCCTCCCAAGGGATGGGCTCAGTCAGTGGAGGTTTAATATCTTCCATCCCCAAATCCTTCACCCTGCTGAATTGGAGGAAAATTCAGGCATTCAGTCCGTGGTTTCTTCTGAACTTAAACATTCTCTCCCAACATTATGAATGCTCCAGTTAGTCACAGGTCTCCTTGCACTGCTGCCCTACATAGCATGCCATGCAGAATCCAGCATTATTACCAGTCACTAAATGTTGCCGTCTGCTCCTGTTTTTCTTCCAAAAGCTCTTTCTCCAACCCTGGCAATTGACGTGTACACTGATCGGGAAGTTTCCGGAACGCTGGGGTCAAAGGTCACCCTCTCCTGCACATTCTGGTCCAGTGAGTGGATTTCGGACGAGATCTCAGTGAGCTGGCACTACCAGCCTGATAACAGCAGGGACACATATTCGGTAAGACTCAGGCTCACCCTCTGCATGTCCTCATGTATAATACTATAATATTCATTTCTTCTATAGCCGGGAGAAGGATGTCCTTACTCTTCCGTAAAGGAACTGAGCGGAGCTGTGCCATCGTGTCAAGATTGGCTTCGTAACTGCATTTAGAACATGCGTCTCCTACCTAGCTTTGATTCCTTCATTAATTAGGCCTAGATTTACAAAACGGGGCTAAGCCCTAAAGCCATAAAGCATTGTATGACCCACTGAAGCACTGCTTAGTGAAAACAGCTCTTAATTGTTGACATATTTGATGGACAGTAATGTATGGGAGTAGTAGACCTATGTTGAGTTCTGCCCAGTATATAATGTCAGGCGTTGCAGCTAATACATGACACGTGTTTCATGGTACTTTGAAATACAGTTGCTTGACCCAATGATCTACAAGAGCTGAGTTATAACAAGTCACCCAACATGATGCCATAGCACTCTCCTACTAGAGTACCTTCACCTCCCAGTGGCCGTCCAGGATCCTAATAACTTTCTTTCCATTAGATTTTCCACTATGCCAAGGGTCAACCATACATCGATGATACTGGGGTATTTAAAGACCGTATAGAATGGGTGGGCTACCCAAAGAGCAAGGACGGGAGCATTGTGCTCAGAAACCTGGAGTTCACAGATAATGGCACCTTCACCTGTGATGTGAAGAACCCACCGGATGTGGTGGGAAAGTCGTCCTACGTCCACCTGCTTGTCTATGATAAAGGTGAGGCTCAGATATCAGCCTTCTACTGGTATGTGGGGCTTACAGTAAGTGGGACTTCCTTATTACGCCATATGCCAACAATTGCATTATACTGATATGACGCCCATTATGATGGCAATAAGGCAACCATGGCAGGTGTAATACTGTTATCTCATCACATATCGCCACAGGTATCCAATACTTTATGTCTAGGATTTTGCTACAGCTTAGCACTGATTAGAAAATATGGGCAATGTCTCTTGGCATCTGGACTAAGCAAACACGAAATGTCCATTTGTCTAAATGAGAATTGCCTATTGCAGAGATGTTATAATAGACACACAACAACATGTGCGATCAGTTATATTTCCCCTCTTATAGGGAACCAGAAAGCAGAGGAGGGGTTGGCCACCACCCTTGTCCCTTACAGCAGACACCCATACAGGGCACAGATGTAGAAATCTGCTACTCAGATGAAATGACACGAGCTATTTCAGCGCCAGAAAGGATGCCAATTAATTCTTTGTTAATCAGACTCATGTAGCACCCGCTGGGCTTACTGTCCGGAGATTCTGGTGTTTCTGTGCTATATTCCTATTAAAGAAGGTTGACAATTGGTCCCCATGCAGATGTGGCGTTAGGTTGGACATAATGTGATATCTTTCTCATTTGTTGAAGTTCAAAAAATGAAAAAGCAGCGGTGCTGTGTGAATACGAGAGAAGATCATTCTAATCTTCCTAAGCCCGGGGGTGTGCGCCTGTAACCCTATTTTCTAAGGACTCTGTGATTCCATTTCCTATTTGCCTGGAACAATAAATCAGCGAGATGTCTTTGTGTACGTTTATGGCGCTGCCAGATTGTGGGATTCACGGTATGGCGCCGGAGCCCGCCATGGATAAGGAATTACAATTTGAATGTCTGGCAAACTCCCGGGACTTTTATCCCGCTGAAGTTGTATTGGTTCTGTGCGGGTACAATTAACCAGCGTATTCCTTTGCAGGTCCCATCCGGGCCGGGCTGGTTCTGGGCATCATTATCGGAGCGGTCCTGGGATTGGTTATCATTGTGGCGATCCTCGCTTTCCTCATTCGCTACTGCTGGCTGAGAAGACAAGCTCGGGTGCAGAGGGAACTCAGGTGGGACCCTGGTCATAGACCCTCTTAACCCCCCTGCATGTCAGTACTAACAATAGTAGAATGTAGGTGTCGTGCACCGCTTCCCCGAAGAGCTTACGATCTAATTTGAAGTGATTGAGCAGCTGACACTGGGACTCCCCAGTCTGAACCACAAGGTGAATCCTGATGTGTCCCTAATTATCTCCTTGGTGGACCCTTCTCATCAGTGAATGTCCACGTCTGGTATCTCGCTTGCCCTCAGGAATCTGCATTGGATTCCCATTGTTGTTGGATTCTCCTTCTCTCTTTTGCCTCGTCCTCTCTTTGCTGATATATCTGCCTTCTGTTTCTCTAGTGCAATGGAAAGGGGAAAGCTTCATAAATCATCCAAAGACTCATCAAAACGTGGCAGACAGGTAAGAAACAGTAACAAGATACGTGGGTTTGTGTATCAACTGCCACTAACCAGCTATTAGACATACACTACAACAGGGGCTTCCCCCAACTGCAGTCCTCAAGAGACCCCAACAGGGCAGGTGTTAAGGATATCCCTGCTTGTGCACGGGTGGCTTAATCATTTTGACTGAACCTCTTGTGCCGAAGCAGGGTCATCCTTAAAACCTGACCTGTTGGTGGCCCTTCAGGGTTGTCCACCCCTGTGCTAACCTATCAATCTCAAATTCTGGGGCTTTTTTTTTTAATGACAACCGATAAATACATTTCTCCACCTCGCTGTACAATAGGATATCTGATTTCATCACTCTGGTTTTTTCCCCGCGCGCTGATTTTGAAACAGTGTATTCCATTCTTAAAGAAAGGAGTCCAAAACCTAAATTGATATGGCTGCTAAGCGCCTCTCACTTAATGACACATTTAGACATCAAAGAACCTTATCTGCCAAGCAGGGGAAACAAGAGCTTCTCTGATAAGCCTCTTTGTAGTCTGCATTAAAAACAGCTCTGAGCTCATGATGAGGTGCGGCAAATGGTAATAAACAGCAGGAGTGGCCGTGTGCACACTCTACTGCAGGCTTTTGGGCCTTTTAAACATAATCACGGCACTAAAAAAAACCCAGTTGGTAGTTGGTTTGAAGTGGCATCACATTGAGATCACGTTCAGTCCCTTTAAATGTACTTATATATTTTCCCATAACAACGTTATTAAATTGTGACTCACAACTGATGCACCAAAGCTCACGCTCACTCCCCCTCTATCTTCCAGACCCCGATCCTCTACGCCATGCTAGATCAGAGCAGGAGCTCCAAGTCCTCCAGCGATAAGAAGAAGGGAGGCATCGGAGACTCCCGCAAGGACAGAAAGTAGCAATTAGCAGGCAGGGAAGGTACACAGAAGGCAGAGGACGAATCCCCCCGCAGTTCCAAGGTGGTCTACACCATCGAGATGGAGCTGAGGGGGGACGAAGATGGGGATCAACCCCACAGAGCCGCTGTAAAATCCCCCAGCAAGAACAGTCTCAAAAACGCCTTAAAGAATTTAATCAAAAGTGACTCAGAGAAACAAACCTAATTAATAGACGAGCAGTGGGGACTTGGGAGAGGAGGTGATGCCGGGTGGGACAACCCCCCCAAGAGTGGCTGCTTCAGCATGAATTTGGAGTCTACCATGAAGTTCATATATGGAGGAGACACACAGTATGTCAACCATTAGTCAATGGTCCCCAATATCTAGTCCATGGTCTAATCTCTTTGCTTTTATAGGGTCTAGGCTCAAGTGTATCCCTAGCCAATAAAACAGCTATAAGGGTCCCAATGGATCAAGTGATCTTGGTAAAAGTCAGAAATACTGTTATTACAAGGCTCAAAGTGCCCTGCCCTGAATACAATGCCCTGCTTTGGGTAAACACCTCCAAACACCAGGTCACTTATTGGTTACAATCTTGCGCAGCTATAAGTGTATATGGAGTATTCCCATCCTGACCTCAAGGAAGTGAAGTTGCCATGAATGGACAGGGCAGGAGAACAGCAAATAAACATCAATAACAAAATACCATTGTTTGCACCATAGACTCCTCTAGAAGTATAGCACACCCTTCATATTCTACCAGCGGTGGCCAACTCCAGTCATCCAGGGCCACCAACAGATCAGGTTTTAAGGATATCCCTGCTTCAGCGCAGGTGGCTCAACCAGTGGCTCAGTCAACGACTGAGCCACTGATTGAGCCACCTACGCTGAAGTAGGGATATCCTTAAACCCTGACCTGTTGGTGGCCCTTGAGGACTGGAGTTGGCCACCCCTGCTCTAAAAGACCGCACAGTGATTTTGGGGGACGGAGCATGGCTCCACGTTGTCACCCCTGCCTTCACCCTCCTGCAAAAAAAACTCCCAAATCCCCACTGGTCATATGGCGCGGCTAATGCCTTCAATAACATATTTTGTGTAAAAGCGTTGACCATCGTGTACCTTTCCCTGCGGGAAACCAGCAAGAACCTTCCGAGAAAACAAGAATGCCAAGCATCACTCCGGCGGATACAGACCAAAGCTCCGTCTTACCCCAGGAGTTACTGCAATGCAAGGGCAATGCAAGATCGTGACATACCCACAAGTATATGTACCGGAATATATTTATATGATCAAGGGCCATAGAAAATAATGACCATTCACTGGAGTTATTATAAAGGCAGGAAATACCATTTTCACAGTGTAGCCGAAGGGTGTCAAAATATGTACAGATATTCCTAACACAAACATGGAGTGAAGTGTAGAATTGAGATATGTTTTTTACCCTGAGGTGTTTATTTTCTGTCGCATTTTAAGACCCAGATTTGCGAAACAATGCTACGCCAAAATGCACCATAAACCCCCCTCAAATTGGGGAGCACTGTTTAGTAAATCCGGGCCTTAGTGCGATGCACACAGCCCTGCCTGGCTTCTGCTTCTGCGGCACAAACCGGTTTCCTGTGCCGGTTTCTCGGGTGCTTTACACAGCGGCACGGAGAAAGCAGACAGGTCTGTGCTCTGCCAGAAAATACAGAAGCCGGCAGCGAAAATCTTAATATGCCGCCGTTTTTTTTTGCTGATGTAAGCAGGGCTGCAAATGATAACACAACTCCGAGAGTACCACCTCCAGGTCCCGAAGGATAAAGCGCAGATTTCTCACTATGTTTTCAATTCCATTTTTGTTTCACTCCTTATGATCTATACAGTTTTACACACGGGGAAGCTACATGGGGCAGAGCCTTTAAATCAAGGGTAGCCAACTCCAGTCCTCAAGCTACCAGCAGGTCAGGCTGTCAGGATGTCCCTGCTTCAGCACAGGTGGCTCAATCAGTGGCTCAGTCGAAGACTGAGCCACTGATTGAGCCACCTGTGCTGAAGCAGGGATATCCTGACAACCTGACCTGTTGGTGGCTCTTGAAGACTGGGGTTGACCACCCCTGCTTCAAATCTTCTCCTTGTGTATAAATGGCACCTGTACCACCCCCCGCCCCGCTCCTCTCCGCAGCATCTCCTGCTGCCCTGTTTCCTCTTCAATATTCTAACGAGATTATTGGGGCTTTTTCTACATCAGCCAATGGGAAATTTTGGCTGAAAATGGCCCTATCGGCCGCTTTGGCTGACATGGAAAAAATCCCCCATATGGCAGCCTCTGACAAAGATCAAACCAACCAACCCATTTTTGTGCTGCCTACCATCCAAAATGGGGGTACAATGGAAAAAGGGGGGGCTAGTGTCAGAGAGCTGCCTCTTTTAGGCTGCTTGATCATATCAAACGTTGTTCACCTGGAGTTGTCCTTGGTTCAGCTCTATAGCATGGCTAGTGGTCATGCCCAGTTGCCTGGCAATGCATCCTGGGACTTGTAGTCTTCTAATGGTAGGGGGCCACATGGTGTCTTGCCAAGTCAGACAGCGCCATGTGTCTTTGCTTTGCGGGTATTCAGAACTCAGGTTTTAACGGGGTTCGCGTTAATAAAGTGAAGCAATTGCAGAGAAAGAAACATCCCAAGCTCGTTACATCTGGTTTCCGATATCCCCATCGCACAATGATGCAGACTGTTCCATTTCAATGTCTGCTGCTGGAACCATGGTACAGAGAACTATTGGTCCTTTACAAAGAACCATCTGCTGTGTATGTACAAGTATTGCCTTATCTGCCTCTCTCCAGGGCAATATTTCTACAGCCTTAACCCCATGGCTGCCAGATGGGGCGGCAAGGCATAGTGCTGTCCCCTCGGGCAGTGCATGGGGTTAATGTGGCCTCCGTTAATCCCTCAGCTGCTGGACAGGCCTGTAACGCTTTGCGACCCCAGCACATAACGGGATTGAATGGGGACCAATGAAAGATCACTTCAGGTCCCTGGATGTAGTTTAATGGAAGAACAAAACAGGATTGTTCTAGGAGAACCAAGGACATCTCTGAGGTTAACATGGCTTCATTCTTCCCTGAATCCTCCATTCTTCTTGAATTCTCTGCAGGCCTAAAATCTGAATTTAGAGTAAACCTAGGTTAATATACTATGGGTTTTTTTTCTTCTTCTTATATCATCCTAAATGTGTCTTTTTTTTTATGTTGCTGCACTGTTTGTCTTTTCAAGCCAAGCAACTGAGATGAAATGAAGTTACTTGGTTTGGTATTTAAAAAAAAGAAACCACTCTTCTGTCCTGTTTTCTGGCCCTGTGTAATTAAAATTTAACCACGTTTACAGTTTTATTTCAATAGTATGGCTTCTGGATTCAGTTTTCAATAGCCTATTCACAGCTTAGAATCCAAACTTGACACTTGGATGTTGCAATGCATCATGGGTCATGTCTCTGCTTTCATTTAGAGCAGAACACAGTGGAAAAATCCTATTTGTTTAGCTAACTCACATGGACATGTGCTCTCTAACCCTTTGCGGCTAGTAGTATTATGCAATTTGTTGCCAGACGCTCTGGCAGCAAGGGGTTATGTTATGGTGCCTTGGTCATGTTATTCTAAAGGCAAAGCATTCTGGGACACAAGATGGTTCGTTGGGCAAACCTTTAACTGGTTCCCTCTCAGTGATCTGGGATTACAAGAACCAGAATGCCTTACTCTTTGAATCACTGTCAGCTGCTTATCTAGCCAACGGTATATGCAACATTTACAGACAGCCCTGTCCATTTTTATATATATGTGTATAAATGTATATAAATAAAAGGTAATGATACAAGCAGATTGCCAATAATGTATATCTCCCCATCACACACAACCAACAATTAAATTAAAAATGTTAATAAAAACTTACATGTCTGGGAAGAAAAAACCCAAATGTGTCTTGACTTTTTTTTTTATGGACCCTTTAACCAATCACAAAACAAAGCCATACATGATCAAATCTTAGGTCTTATATTGATGGGGTTGGAAAATAAAATTCAATATACCGTGGAGTTGTTTCTCAGTACTGGATAAGAGACCTAACTCCATCCTAATTAGTGGGACTACAATCCTCTCCAGCTCGGCAAAGCAGCTTCAAGGCGAATACGTGCTCTGGCGCCCAAATTGACGATATCTGTCATTGGCTTTAATGGCAGGTATCGCCAATTTGGCCACGATAGCTCGAATTGCACTTTGATGACTCCTGGCCAATGTGTCTTCAAGATCATCTCTTGGTGCCTGCAGTAAGAAGTACTAAGTGTTGTGCAGGTATGATGCCTATTGCTTTCTATGGTTCAAAGCCCATGCCGGCGTCCTCAAAGAGCTTCTAAAACCTCCCTTCCATGACTGGTTTCATCTACAACCAGAGGTGGATTTCGTTTTCTGCCGCCTGTAGGCTGGGTGGCGGCCCACCTGCTAACGACACCGGTCACGCGGCATGTGACGCCGCAATGTCATGATGATGCAATGCTACAGGAGAGGACCTGCTTTGGAAAAGATAAGACACACACACATACACACTCACACAAACAAATTGCCTTCCCAAAAAGTTGCCGTTCTAGGCTTGAGCCTACTCCGCCTCATGGGAATTCCACCGCTGTCGACAGCGACGTAAAACTGAGCCTCTTGTTCTTTTGAGAACCAATCAAAACAAAGTCCAAAACCCCATGGTGTACATGTAAATCGTTTTTATTATTTAAACATGCAAAAGATTCCCAGAGAATTAATATTCCCAGAGAATTCATATTCCCAGAGGGCCGTCTGTGGGGGGACGTGAGGGACAGGAGAGGGACATGTAGGTTTCAGTTCTTCCCAAGGAGAAGATCACACAGGGCCTTTATCGTTATGGGTCATTCAATGGTTTGCTTGACACTGTTTTGACTAAAGGGTTTGGATCCATGGAAATGTTGACACAATGTTTTTTTTTGCACTTCAATGGAGTTTGTCGAGGTTCTGGTAGCCCTATTGGTTCTGGAGAAGTTGGAGGGTGTGATGCCTTTTTAGAGACCAACGTAGGAGTTCTTGCAGATTACAGAATGTACAGTAATTAGTATTTAGACATGTGTGGGGATTAATAGACTAAAAACCCGGTTCCTTTGCTCACCTTTAGGAAATTGGCAAAAACTCAGTCACATCTAATTTCCTCCTCCTGCGAACTGGGGCGCCTTTCTTTCATTTAGGACTCAAGCTGTTGCATAATCAGCCACAAGGGGGAGGCTTGTCCCAGCACGGAAATAATCAGAAGATACATTGGGCCATATATACTAAGAAATGCTATTCCAGAAGACATCTTACAGCCCAGTCTAGTGAATGGACCATAGCGTGTCTTCAAGCGCTGGAACCAGTCTTATGGAACAGCACCGTTTACTAAATATGGCCCATTAGCAGCAATAGGTATATATACACAATATATGGCTGAGATATCTGAGATACAGACGGTGGCATCTTACTGATGCTGTTCCCAAAATTCCTCCGCTCTTCTGTTACCAGAATCCAAATATAAGCCTCTTTTCTGCGGAAGATACCAGCAATACGTCGCAAATCAATACAAGTCTTGATATATAAGGTGACTCCAGATTATTAAGATTTTCTATCCCAGGTCTGTTTATTCTTCCTGTTATAAAATTATCTGAACTGTAGAGGGGGTGGTAGATTAACCCAGGGGTTCTGAACTTCAGTCCTCAAGACCCCCCAACAGCTCAGGTTTTCAGAACATCCCTGCTTCAACACAGGTGGTTCAATGTGTCCCTGCAGTGCTTCAGCATAGGTGGCTCAATCAGAGGCTCAGTCTTTGACTGAGCCTCTGATTAAGCCGCCTGTGCTGAAGCTTTGATATATACTGGAGGACTGGAGTTGAGAACCCCTCGATTAACCACTTTGCTGCCAGAAGGGCCATCAATGCATAGGACTCTGGCACTGGAGGGTGCTCAGAAATTGCAGCAATGTAACATTCCATCATGAGAATGTGTCCCCACATGTGTTGTCCATGTGCTCCCAGTGACCATCAGAGATGTTTGTCTCTGCGCAGAACCAGCGTGCTAAGGGTTGACATCTGGGATTGCTTGCTGCTGTGTGTTTTGTCTGCCCCACCCCCTGCAGTGTTTATGACTGGACAACTGAATATCAAAGCCCAGTTGAATTCATTCAGAACTCTTTCAGCCTTCTTCTGCATCGCCCTGAAGGTATACAGCCAAAGGGTGTCAGGTGCTTGCTGCTCAGTTACTGGGTTGGGTAAAGTCTTCTAAAACAACACATTGCAGGTCAATCCCCACCTCTCCTAACACAGCACACTGCAGGCCTATCCTACCTCTCCTAACACAGCACACTGCAGGCCTATCCTACCTCTCCTAACACAGCACACTGCAGGCCTATCCTACCTCTCCTAACACAACACATTGCAGGCCTATCCTACCTCTCCTACCTCTCCTAACACAACACATTGCAGGCTTATCCTACCTCCTAACACAACACATTGCAGCCTATCCTACCTCTTCTAACACAGCACATTGCAGGCCTCTCCTATCTCTTCTAACACAGCACATTGCAGGCCTATCCTACCTCTCCTAACATAGCACATTGCAGGTCTATCCTACCTCTCCTAACACAGCACATTGCAGCCCTGTCCTACTTCTCCTAACAGCACATTGCAGGCCTGTCCTACCTCTCCTAACACAGCACATTGCAGGCCTGTCCCACCTCTCCTAACACAGCACATTGCAGCCCTGTCCTACCTCTCCTAACACAGCACATTGCAGGCCTATCCTACCTCTCCTAACACAGCACATTACAGGCCTGTCCTAACTCTCCTTACACAGCAAATTGCAGGCCTCTCCTACCTCTTCTAAGACAATTGTACCTTGTCTGTAACTGTTATATACACCCATAATCTATATTATCTCTAACGGTCCATGAAATGTCTGTAAATTGTATGTGTAACCTCTGTTCATTTAATGCAACCATGTATTATCATAACTCTGTGCCCAGGACATACGTGAAAACGAGAGGTAACATCAATGTATTACTTCCTGGTAACACATTTTATACATAACAATGAATGTGTGTCCCCATTGAAGCTGCTGTATGTGCCTGAAAGACTAGGACCCATTCCTTGGAAAGGACATAAGGAAAGTAATAAATAGAAGACCCTTTGATTGATTTGGATATCTGTGTTGTGATATAGACACTGAATTCATTATATGTATAGGACTGCATGTGGAATGGGTGAGACTGTAACCCCCGTATGGACAATTTCATTATATACATATAGAGTGTATATATATATATATATATATATATATATATATATATAATAATAATAGCATGTTCTTGTATAGCGCTGCAGTTTTACGTAGTGCTTTACAGGGACATTTTTGCCGACACAGTCCCTGCCCTGTGGAGCTTACAATTTATGTTTTTGGTGCCTGAGGCACAGGGGGATAAAGTGACTTGCCCAAGGTCACAAGGAGCCAGCGTCCCCAGCTTCAAAATTAGTGCCATTCAGTGTCTTTACTCACTGAGCCACTCCTTCTCCCTATATGATATGTAGGGGCAGGGGTGCCATGAGCTGAGGAGAATGTATCTACCATTTGGTAGCCTTGGGGCAAACCAGACCATACTATAGCCCTATTATTGTAAAGCATTCATTATATCCTATGGGGTGATGGAGAGTGGAAGGGGACAGTGGGAATGTGATTCCATCCAGGGGTGCATTTGTGTCCTGTACAGAGGGGGTGGGATTGGAGATTTGAGCTTCCACACAGTGTATCGTATACAGGGCAGTGCAGAGGTCACAGGAGGATGCATCCTTATCACGGGCTGGGGTCCTGCTTCCGTTTCTGGAAGCGGCGGAACTTGTTCTGAATGGCCAGCGCTGCCTTCTCGGTCTCTGGGGCGTTGAGGTCGATGTCGATTTCCTCTTCGGCTTTCTCAGGGCTCGCGGATTTGTCTGCGGGACAGGAGTGAAGAAGTCACTGCGGCGAAACTGTAGCAGTCAGAATTGTGACCGTCCCTCGGATGTGTGTAGTCCACGGGCAGCCAACTCCAGTCCTCAAAGGCTACCAACAAGTCAGGTTTTCAGGATATCCCTGCTTCAGCACAGATGGCTCAATCAGTGGCTTAGTCGTTGACTGGCCAATTCCAGTCCTCAAGAGCCACCAGTCAAAGACTGAGCCACTGATTTAGCCACCTGTGCTGAAGCAGAGATATCCTGAAAACCTGACCCGTTGGTGGCCCTTGAGGACAGGAGTTGGGCACCCCCTGGTCTAGTCTATTACACTATGAAATAACGTCCACCCTGTTACATCTTCGGCCCCTGTCTACTAAATTGTGAAGCTTCCCCTCCAACCCCCCCCCCCCACCCCTCCGGAGCTGGGGAAGACTTTAGCTCTGTTCAAATGAAAGAGACAACAATCTTCTCCGGAACAGGGATGACATCTTCAAAGCATACAGAAGAGAGGTCACTGTGTCGTCTCCCGACCGGTATGCTCTTTTGCCAAAGCGAAACGCGCTGGTAGTACCATAACTTTTTACTTACGACTCTGGAGTGTCACTAGTTTTGTTCTAAAGAAATTCCCAGTCCCATTTTCTTCCTTTTTTTTAAAAGGGGGGATTTGTTTTATCGTTTTCATTGCCACGGGGGGGAACTTTCCCCCTTTCTAGTGACGGAACGTTAAATAACGCATAGATCTCGCTAAAATAACGTCTTCAATCCTTTCGCTGCGGTGTGAGATCTGAAACCGCTCTCAGCAGCGTTAGTTACACTAAAGCACGTTCCTAGGCGGTACGTTGAATGAGAAGTGACTTTTCTTTAATCTTTACACTCCCAAATCACCCATCTAAATCCCCAATCCACTTACGTGGCTTTTCGGTTGTTACCCTCTGATAATAAGATTATCTCAGGCATGGGATATAGGAATGTCTTACCCACGGAGCGTGCCTGCTAGGATCTGCCGTGATCAGGGGCGGGCAACTCCAGTCCTCAAGGGCCACCAACAGGCCAGGTTTTCAGGACAGGTGGCTCAATCAAAGACTGAGCCAACTGTGCTGAAGCAGGCATATCCTGAATACCTGACCTGTTGGTGGCGCTTGAGAACTGGAGTTGGCCACCCCTGAAATACATATCTATACCTTTATTTATATAGCACCCGCTGTGTACTAAGCTGTGTACTAAGCTCTTTACAAAATAAGTGCAGCAAACACAATCAGACAAAAGGAAATGAAAGCCCTGCCCCCCAGAGCTTGCAGTCTAATTTTATGTTTGACTTTTATTTCACTGCCTCCCCATAGCTGCCAGGGTCCCCGTGCCCATAAGTGACACTTCAGGGTGATGAACCAGAAAATAATAATAATACATTTTAGTGGCATTGATTTGGCCTCCTGGGGCGGCCGTGCACATTATCGTGTACCTTTCTGGTCCCTGCTGGCGGCTTGGGTTGCTGATGGCAGCTCGCTGCTGGCTCTGAGCTGTGAAGAGGACAGACAGGCTGTGATTAACGTGCATATTACCCTGTAATAATCCCATCAACCGCCACACTCCACTATTCACACGCCCAGCAGGGGGGGGGGGGGTCTGAGTCACGGCGTGGGCAGGAGGGGCTGTGACAGTTGAGGGGAAGACAGTTGCAGGAGATCAGGGGTAGCCAATTCAAGTCCTGGAAAGCCACCAACAGGTCAGGTTTTCAGGATATCCCTGCTTCAGCACAGGTGGCTCAATCAGTTGATCAGTCATTGACTGTCCAACTCCAGTCCTCAAGGGCCACCAAAGATCAGGGTTTACTCAGTCTTCAACTGAGCCACTGATTGAGCCACCTGTGCTGAAGCAGAGATATCGTGAAAACCTGACCTATTGCTGATCCTTGAGGACTGGACTTGGCGATCCCATGTCTAAATAAAGAGACAGTACAGTATAGAAGTAAACCCGTTACGCTGTATATCACATGTCGTTTTGCCCAATTCCGTAAACCTGTCTCCATAATACATAGTATCAGTTTTGCAACAATATATCCCCCCTGCTGTATCCGCTACTCTTGATCTATACATCACCTGTGTGCATTTACGCTATTCCTCTCAATACAAAGAATTTGAAGGTAAAAAATGTTTGTGTTATTTTGTTACCGAGGTTATGAAACAAATGAGTCTGCATAACGGCAGCTACAGAGCGGTAGTATATCGTAAGGAGACAAGCTGACAGTGCAGAAATAATGCAAGCAGCGGAGCATGTGACAGGGCAGGACAGATGCTTCTGGGACCTATAATTACGACCCATAATTCTCCCTTTACATCACAAATGACAACCTGCAATAATCAATGAGGTCATAGAAATAAATTCCCAGCTCCTGGTCTTGGCTGGATCTAGACAGGCAGCTCCGTGGGGAAGCGTGAGAATCACTTTGCTTATACAACGTCCCCTGGTATATTCCATTCATTCTGTAGGATTATTACTTGTGTTTGAGTTTCTAGTATAAAGCTACGGCACCAAATGTCATAATTCACCGGTGACAGTTCCGGTGTGCTGTTTTCCCCACAAAAGTTGGTTCACAGGCACACACACAGAAGTGTCCGCACACACATACACATACACACGCACACACATGCCCGTGCGCACGCAATGCCAGTGCACACACATACACACACGGCTGTACAAACACACATACATGTGTACTAAATACACACATGCCCGCGCACATTTACACATACACACGCACACCCAAACACGCCTGCACACATGCACATACACATGCATCTGCGCACACGCAAGACCGTGCACACGTACACACCCAGGCATGCACACTTACACACACTCACATGCACCCACATCCGAGCAAATCGACATTCATGTGTCTGCACACTCACATACACATGCAACCGTGCACACATACACAAACACACACACACGTGTGCTCACGTGCACCCACATATAAAGTAATGAAGTAATACAGCAGCCTGATTTGGAGTCAAACAGTCAGGGCTGCCAAAAGGATGGGTCTGCCGTGGTTGGCATCCCGGTGAGTCAGGGGGTCCGGCTGCCCGTTTCATTAAAAAAAAGTGTCAGCGAAAAAATAATGCCGGCGATCCCCGTGCGCATGTGCAGAGGTGAGGTCTCGGCGCGCATGCGCAGGGAAAGCAGGATGTCCAGCCTGTGGGCCTGCTCCCCCCCGCTCCCAACGTGGGACGGAGGGGAAGCGCCATGGCGAGCCCACGCCTTTCTTTTGTCCTGGGCCCCATGATTTCTGTTGGCGGCCCTGCAAACAGTACAGATTGTTGCTTTAAGGGGTTAAATAGGTGTCTCAAGTCTTGGTCTGCATCTCAAGGCAGAGACAGAGTTAATGTGCAATGTTTTGCCGGATACAGAGGGAGCCAGGGCTGTCTGTAATCAGCAGGTGTGTGTAAACACATCTCTCTATTTATACTCCCTAATCTGCCCTGCTAATGTCACTCCGCTGCCTTGTGAACCTGCTGGGAGCCCAGGATCAAAGAGCTGTGATCATCCTCCGCCCGGCTTATCCGAGCTTTCATCTCCCCTCGCAGACTCCATATCCAGGACTTCTCCTCCTCCTGGGATCACAAGGAGCCAATATCAGTGTTTAAGGGGGATACAATCTGGGGGATTAACCCATATTCCTACAAAAATAGTATTTCAAGTAATGTTTACAGTTAGTCTATAACAGGTGTAGCCAACTCCAGCCCTCAGGAGCTACCAAAAGGTTAGGTGGTTAGGATATCCCTGCTTCAGCACAGGTGGCTCAATCAGTGGCTCAGTCTTTGATTGAGCCACCTGTGCTGAAGCAGGGATGTCCTGACGAACTGATGGTAGCTCTTGAAGACAGGAGTTGGCTACCCCATGTCTATAAACATGGTGTGGGATGGGATGGGGCGGGTTAGATATCCCCTGGCGGCTCCCTTTTATATGCATTGAGTTTGCACATGTAGAGCCCTCCTCTCTCCTCCATCCGTATCTCTATTGGCCCTTTAACATGAACCAGATGTGCTACAGGTTGGGTAAACACTTGATTGAAAAGCGCCCCTCATTTCAGAGGCCCCCAAGAAAAGCAAATGTCTTACATGCCATAGAAACCAAAGCAGCCAAATGCCGGCATCAAGCAGGATCCCAGGGAGACCGTCACATTTACCTTGTGTGTTACAAAATTTTGTTTTTTTGCAAAGTAACAGAGATCGCCTCATTCGTTTTCCTGCATGCTGGTTTATTTATATAGCCTCCCTTTGGGACTACTGTTTCAGTTAAGGGGTTAACGCCTTAATAGGTTAGCTGTGTGGGATCACTCGGATTACTCCCCTCCTCATGTGATGCAGGGTAACTATGCAGAAATGGATTGCCACGCCCCAATATGTCTTGTGACCAGTGATGTCGCCATAAAGAGATAGATGGGTATATATAGCTCCGCCCAATATTTTAGAAGCAGGTTCTTCAGAGTTTAGACTGGAGCCTCACTGTGAGTCCTGTAAGTAGGTTTGTGTGTATAGTGTTGCAGGGTACATGCAACCACACACACGGGTTCTCTTGATAAGGCTTATTTATTGAGCCTTAAAAACAGACAGCACACAAAAACAAAATAGCTTCTCTTCAGCATACAAAAACAAAATAGCTTCTCTTCAGCAGACAAAACAAAATAGCTTCTCTTCAGCATAGAAAACAAGGCAGCTTCTCTTCAGCATGCAGGACACAGACAGTTCATCACACATGTACTTTGAAAACAGACCTTATAGCAGTAATCTTTTCAGTGTTTCAGTCCTGTCTCCTGACCAGCTAGCCTGCATGTGTGTACAGCCTGGGTGTTTTAAAACACCTTGATTATGCAGCTGGGGTCAGACTAATTAAGCAGCCCTTCTCAACTGAAACTTAACCTCGTCACTGCTGCACTGCAAGCCTAAACATAGGTCTGCCAGGTATATGGCTGGTGACGTTCATTCACCCTGTCACATATAGATTAATGTATTAAGATTTGCCCTGTCAATCTATATTGTTTTCAGTTAAAGAACATGCTCTTTTCAGAAAGCGCCAGTAGTATGGGTACGAGATTGTTCTCACTACTGAACAGGGGGAAGCTGCTTTTAGTAATGAGTTGTCAGTGTTAGTAACTCTGGCGTGTTGGATCGGCCCAACCGGAAGGTCCCTGGTGCAATCCTGATTAGATAGGTATGGAAGAAGTATGTGGTACACAGCAGCGGGTTCCAAATTCAGCGGCCTGAAGTGTAGTCCCGAGAGGTCCATTTAACATGGGGCATCACTAACTCTATGCAAGAGACTGCCAATTTAACCCTTACTGCGGGTATCAAGCCAAGTACCTCCCCAGGGTAAGAGTGAGAACTAGAAAGAGGATGAGTCCTGAATATTATTATTTGCCACCAGTTATCAGTCAGTGAGGTGTGACAGTGTCAGGGAAGCATTATTGACAGATGTCCAATAAAGCCCTATATGTTTTATAAAAGTTCCTGGCGCCTATTCTTGTTACATTCAAGCATCCACACCCAGCCTGCACCTATCTAGCACCCACACCCAGCCTGCACCTACCCAGCACCCACACCCAGCTTGCACCTACCCAGCACCCTGAGCAGGTCTGAGAGACTGAGCACTGCCAATGTATGGAGTCAATCTGATGTGTCCTCCTTTGGAGCCGGGTAAGGGGGGGTTACACTTATTTGTTAGGAAGATCCGGTGACACAGCAGGTGAGAATAAGCACAGCTCCGTAGAAACAGGCCAGGGTCCAAAAAACTGTTGCTGGTTACAAACAGATCTATTGACTTACAAAAAAGAGGATGCATGGCAGCCACAGAAACAAGCATCTCCAACGCGTTTCACGCACTACGGCACTTTATCACAATGATAAAAAAATAATAAAGCGCGTAGTGCGCGTAACGCGTTGGAGCAGCTTGTTTCTGTGGCTGCCATGCATCTCTTTTTTGTAAGGAGAGTTATTCACGGGAGGATTTGCATAGGGTTTCCCATGGGGATTTTTTCCTTTTGTGTCCCAGCTTGCGGGTACCTTAATCCCCCCCTCTTCCCCATCATTTGAATACTTCATCACTCTCCTATATTTGCGTTATGGTCGGTGGATTAACACACAGGTCCACCAAACAAACCAAGAAGAGCATTTCAGCAAACGCTTGGAGGGTTTGCATATGACCCGGTTTCCAATTGGTCAGTACTCCGTATTATGAAACATTTCTAAATGAACATTGATTATTTGTTTGGGGACATAGGGCCTCATGCAGTAAGCGACGATTATGTGAAATCGGCAAGCTTATCGATTAGTCATGTTATTGGCGTTTTTCCCTCTCCGTATGCAGTAAGTGCCGAATACATTCAAAATCAACCAGAAAACAAATCCGCCCACTCTCACGATGATGAGCCGATCACACACAGGTGTATCGGCGTGCGTGGCGGGGTGCTGTTAGGTTGCACAATCACAAATCTTGCTGAATCAGGCGAAACAAGCATGTTTTTGATTGCGCGCCATATTTAAAGGCAACGTGTACTGCTAATCATTCTCTGTGTTGTTGGGAGTGAGAGAGAGAGAGAGACGCACAGAGCTGGACGATTGAAGATTTGCATATTGACTGAGAGACTTGTTGTGTATTGGGTGAGCTTTGTCCTTTGTTGTTTTGTTTACATCTTTGTCTTGTTTTATATGTGGAAGTGTTTCGTGTGATTGCCTGTACATTTATTGTCTGTTTTTTGTGAGTGCTGGAAGTATGCCCGCAAAGCGTGGGAAGAGTGATGCTGGTGGGAGTGGGAGTGCTACTCGTGGGAGTACGCGTCGGAGTGAACGTACTGTTCAGGGGAGTGATGTTGCTGGTGCACCGAGTGGTGTTGCTGGGAGTGGGAGTGCTGTTGCTGGGAGTGGGAGTGCTGTTGCTGGGAGTGGGAGTGCTGTTGCTGGGAGTGGGAGTGCTGTTGCTGGGAGTGGGAGTGCTGTTGCTGGGAGTGGGAGTGCTGTTGCTGGGAGTGGGAGTGCTGTTGCTGGGAGTGGGAGTGCTGTTGCTGGGAGTGGGAGTGCTGGTGCTAGGAGTGTGAGTGCTGGTGCTAGGAGTGTGAGTGCTGGTGCTAGGAGTGTGAGTGCTGGTGCTAGGAGTGGGAGTGCTGGTGCTGGGAGTGCTGCTGGTGGCGCAGTTGCTGATGGGGTGTCTGGTGGTGGCGTGCTTGCTGGTGGCCAGCTTTTGGAGGCTCTTCCATTGGAAGAAGGAGAGTCCAGTCAGCACCAGCCAAGCTCTGACCCTAAACCTGCTCGGAAAAAACGTGTGGAGAAGCCACGTAATCCTCGCTTCAATGACCAGGAAAATAGGGCTCTTGTCACTGGCATTCTGGAGCACTATGACAGTCTCTATGGACATTTAGTAGGTAAGTGTAACTTTACATTTATTATTCAAATACATGTGATCCTAGGTCATCTGAGTTTTGTTCATATGCAAATATGGGTACACAATATCTTTCTATGTTCATTAGTGTGGAAACACAGCTTTTTATCATGCCTTACAAGGACAAATAAACACAGGCGGTCAATTTGCCAGAACTGCATACAATATGAATGCAACCTTGCTTACATGTATAGGTTTAGTAGTGAATGCTCATGTGCTGCACATATTACACATAAAACAGCATGTTTGCTATCTCTTGGAACAGCTAGCAGTGTAGGAAACTGGTGCTTATATTATTATTCATTTACCTCATATCTTTTATATGTTTTTCAAGGGCGGACAAGTGCAGCAAGCAAAAAAGAAATGTGGGACACAATAGTCATTGGTGTCAATGCCTGTGGGAATAGTGTCAGGGACAAGTATCATTGTCGGAAAAGATTTGATGATATTAGGTCCAAATTGAAAAAGAAAATACAAGACCAACGCGTGCATGCTACTGGCACTGGAGGTGGGCCCACACCACAACGTCTCATATTGACTCCATTGGAGGAGCTGCTTCGGCCAAAATTACTTACCGTCGTCGTGGAAGGCTTGGCTGGTGACCGTGACATTGGAATTTATCCGTCACAATTTCCAGCAGGTGATAAATATTACTGTACTAGGCGTGTCGTTGCTTACAGTTATTTTGCATAGTTACACTGCTTTTTATACTGTCTTCACAATATAAGCATACCTGCATCTATATATGTATATGTCTGATTCTGTATATATATATCTCAAAATAGACATATATGTAGTAGTCCTACTAAAAGCAGTAACTAATATAGCACGTGCCATTGCGTGCTCATTTACATGTGAATTCCCAAAATGCATAGCTGCAGTGGAAGCAATTGATGGTGGGCGAAGATGGGGAACAACAGGGTAGTACACATGTGTAACACATGTTCATGAGAAATTATTAGTAGCTACAGGTACAGAACAGAAATATGTATCATATTATTGTGTATTTTATTGATTTTACTCCGACAAACATGACATTACTGCCTATTTTAAGCATGCATCAAAGAAATTGCATGTAACGGCCTACAAACATCACTGGCACTAACACATCTATAGTTGCTTATGAAAAGGTCCATTTTTGCTTTATGTCATATACAGACAGCATAATGAGGCACACGTATCATATGTTATGTCATTGTTTTCATAACTTAAACACTGCAGATGACTACTTAGCTCATCTACCATTGTGTTAAAGCAGCTGCAATTAATATCTCATCACAGCATACACTTCAACAGAGGGGGTGGGGTTCAGCACACACACTAATTACAGCCTCATTTCACGGTCAACTTAGTTCACACCATTTGCACCTGTTTCAAGTCATTGAAAGGTGTGGCTGATTAGGCTTTTTGGGGAAGGGAATACCTTTCTTACAACCTGAATAGCACAACTGAAGTTAATCACACTCATTTGAAAGCTTAACTCTAGCTACTAAATGCCCCAACAACTCATTACTTATCAAAGCGTACGTCACACATTAGTTCACTCATATCTATAGTTGAACTACTATGAAAGACACATTATCACACACTGCATGTGTTGTCTTGTTGAGTCACAGCCACATTCAGGTGTGCCACATCTTCGATTAATGTACCACACATATCCTCTACCAAAAACAACACTTTTTGCAATATGACCACCTTCATGATAACCATTGTGAATGGTCATCTCATGATAGTTATGTACATTATGATACTGATATCACTACACAACATATGATTTTTATGTACTCATTTAATCTATTTATCCTCACGCATTACTGCAGAAACATAGTATGTTGTATGTTAGGGAACTCAAAAATTCTAAGTACACAGGCATGTACAGTGTTATTACAACTATTTATGTTCACTTTCACACACATTTTCGGTTAAGGAACTGATGTTGTTAGTTAATCATAAATACAGAACATACAATAAGTGTTTGTTCAATATTTACACATGTAAATGTAAAACTTATGTTATTGTTATATATAGTTGCCCCTGGAGGACATGTGTCACCTGAGATGGAACAAGTGTCTTCACCTGGGTCAGCCAGCTCAACACTACTAGAAGGTGAGTGTATCATTTGCTGGCCATATAATATGTGCTCTTCTATATGTTATGTTGTCATGTGCATTATTTGTTTTGCACATCTTCTTTAAATAGGATTACTTAGTGTCAGTGAAAATTAAGTGTAAGGCAACATGTATTGTGTTAGTGATGTTAATTATCATGTAGGACTTCTGAGTTTAGAGCAACTTTTCATTCATTCATATTTCATACTGAGTCCAAACATTATTCGTAAGTCAAGGTAGTTTTTAATGAGGTTATAAAACGTATGCTAACATGTTAGGTGTTACTTAGGACACAGTACAATTACATAGTAACACAGCATACATTAACATGCCATTTAATAATGTGTACATTTCTTTTTAGAACATCATGGTGATGAGGATGATGAGTATGATGAGGATGACGCCACAGAAGAGACTGAAATACAATCATGTGACCATGAAGAGGTGCCAATAGAAACTGTTGTACCGCCAAATCGTCCATCAACTTCCACATACGATGCAATTGTAGCTTCAGAGGGAAAAATAGTGGACGCAGAAAATCGTCGCCATTCAGACATGATGACAGTGCTGGAAAGGATGATTGGACTGCAGGAAGAAACAGTATCACAATTGGCACATCTCCACAGAGTCTTCATTGAAGTGCCTAAACAGTTGCAAAAAATCAACACCTCATTCGAAGCATTAGTTGTTCAGCAAACACAAGCTAATTACTGGAGAATGACTAATGTACCACAATTCAACACCTCCCAGCCAGGATCTGTTCATGCAGGTCAGTTTTCACCACATTCATCTGATATTCATTCACCAGGCCCAAATGTTACCGGTCAAGTAGCAGACATTGCTGTGCAGGTTCCTGATGACATCCTACCGCTGCCATCTGTACAAATTCAGCAGCAGACACCTACAAAGGAGGCGACAAAAACAAAACAAGACACACATGAAACAGACCAACCATCACTTGTGCAGTGTCTACCAACTTGCTCTCATGTGTCACTGGGCACAAGCCCTGTCCGTGAACAGTCACTACCCAAAAGCCCTGTAGGTGAGTCGCTGCCCAAAAGCCCTGTAGGTGAATCGCTGCCCAAAAGCCCTGTAGGTGAGTCGCTGCCCAAAAGCCCTGTAGGTGAATCGCTGCCCAAAAGCCCTGTAGGTGAATCGCTGCCCAAAAGCCCTGTAGGTGAATCACTGCCCAAAAGCCCTGTAGGTGAGTCACTGGCCACAAGCCCTGTAGGTGAGTCACTGGCCACAAGCCCCGTAGGTGAACAGTCACTGGCCACAAGCCCTGCCCGTGAAGTGCCAGAGGCCACTCAAAGTGGCTCTGTTGTGCCTAAAGTTGGTGGCAAAAGAAAAAGGAAAATTCAAGAGACAACAAGCAGGCCTGTTACTCGCTCGCAAAAGGAACAAAAAAAATAAATGTTATAATTCAGAAAATATGTGTTTGGCCTTGTTTTGTTGACTTCAGATTATCTAATTACTATTGTATGTATGCTGAAGACTGTGTTGTTTCCAAACTTTCAACTATGTTCTTGTACACGTGAAGTTTTGGAAATGTTAACACTCATAATTAATTGTGTTATAAATATTTATGTTGTAATCGTCTGTTCAGTAATGGTCCACCAGGAGCCAGTTGCTAAGTTTAGAGAAGCTGCCATTGACTTTGCAGCAAAACATTGCATTTGGGTGTGTTAATTGATGTAAGAATTGCATATGCATATTAGTCACATGCAATTATTAAAACACCTAAGTAAGTGCAAACATCTTTCTTGTACGTGTACAGCAGGATTATGTGTAAATTATTACTTACCTTTGCCTTGCTTGGCCATTGTAATTTTGTCCTTTAATCAGTTGTGTGTTCGTTTCTATAACATCTCAGAATGTATAATAATATATATACACACACACACACACACACACACACACTGAGTGAGTGTGAGTGTGAGTGTGAGTGTGAGTGTGTGAGTGTGTATATATATATATATGTATATATGTGTATATATATATGTATATATGTGTATATATATATATATATATGTATATATGTGTGTATATATATATATATATATATATATATATATATATATATATATATATATATATATATATATATATATATATATAGTACTATATAAACTGGTATACACAAACTAATACACTTCATGCTTCCTTGTGAAAGCACACTATTTTAATAATACAGGCCTAATGTTTGAGAAATATCCTAAGTATGAGACTCTAACAGTATTGTGCTTAAACAAATGTTTATTACTTCATTCAATCATGTTTCTCACCATTTAAATAGGTTTCATACAAGGTATACTTAATGCCATCAATGTTGTGTGTACTCCTGCAATATAAAAAAAAAAAAAATATTATATATAAATATATATATATTTTTATAAGAGATATATTTATATATATATATATATATATATATATATATATATATATATATATATACACACGTATTTAAACTCATGCAGACAGGGAGTTAACCAGACTTTCACATACACACAGAAATGTAAGCGGGGAAAAAACATTTCTTTTTGCAGGTGTGTTTTTACTGATATGCCTGGCTAAGAAATATTTTCACACACTGGTCTTTGTTAGTTTTCAAAAAAACACTATGTGAACGCATTCACAGTCTAGGGATGTTTTTCACAAACGAGATAAAAGAAGGAGAAATGTTTCTCCCACAGTCCCATATCACGAACCACAACTGTTAACCCAATTAGACAACCAAATCCAATTGGCGTTTGAAATAAGGAGTCAAAGTAGTTACTTTTGTTGACCTTGACAAGGAAAAACAGGAGTTTGTTAGCCATTCAGCACATTCATTTTGATGAGCAAATAACACAGACCTGCACACAGCTTTTGTGCTACTCAGACATGGCTGATGAATTCGTTAACAATATTAATCCCCTTTTAGGGTATAAGTACATGATCTGTGAAGCCATCTTGAACAGTCGCGGACAGAAAGCAAGCACACGCCAAATCGATGATTTCATTCGAGCAAAATATCCTTATTACCAAGACCGTAAGCATGCACGGAATTTTAATTCCTCAATAAGATTCACTTTATCAAGTAATGACTTTTTTGAACGTGACCAGGATAAGCTACAACACACCTATGGTTTCTGGAAGATTGCCCCGGAAAAACAATTTCTCCTGAAAGACGGCACTTATATTGTCGTGAAAGGCATATTTATTCCTAATGGCAATAGCAATGTATCCGCTACTACTGATCCGTTTGAATCGATACGTGCTGCAATATCTGCAGCCTCCATTCCTGAAACCCACATTGTACAAGAACAAAAGTACTATGATTATGTACCAAGCCTTTCAGCTGAAATTGCATTGGAATGGGAACCGGAAGAAATGAACCTACCTCCCGACCAATTATTTGAAGAAAGCAGTGGCGATTCCTATGAGCGCATCCTGGAGGAGATATGTGCCATACTGGATTCAGCGGTTGGGTTAAGCGTGGATGAAAATGGCTTGCATTTCTGGAGCGACCAGTTGCAGCCAGGCGAAGAGTTAATTCTAGAAGAATGGTAAATATAACAATCGTTATGCGTTGACTCTGCGTTTAAATTTTTTTTTTTTTTGTAACCACCATTTTCACTTTCAATGCGTGGATACAGCGTAACATTGCAGACTGCATAACATGTAGCGATCACAAACAAATTGTTTCCTAATACAATATAGTAGGACCTGAAAGAGTAGTACACATTGCTGACGGAATAAATATACGTACTTTCCTATCCCTTTAAACATATTAGCAACATTTTACCATTACTCTAACACATACCTGTTTTGTTATCATGCAACATCTACAACATTGAAAACCGGGTCCACCACGTATGACGTGGGACCCTTGTCATGGGCCAAGGCGTCCTTAAAAAGGATTAGTGATGTAAGTCCCGCCCCCAAGCGACGTGCGCGCCTCAAAGCCTATTGGCTGTCATGTTTTGTTATAGTAACGGTAACTGCAGTGTGTGATGCGTGCGGCTCAGTGTTTGTAGGCGTACCCTGGGCGTTAGCCGAATGTTAATTGAGTGGGAGGAGTGTTAGCGTGCGTTTCACGCTGGCTTAACATGACGTCACACGTATTGCATTTGCGCATTGTGTTATCGGCCGTGCTTTCTGTTCAAACACGTCTGTTTAAAAAGAATACAGATGTACTCGTTTAGAACGAATGTAGTTTCGTCTTCATTGTATTTGAAATAAAGATGTTATGTTTACTGGTATTTTCAACATGTATTGAACGCACAACGTACGCTTTGTTTTGCGCATGCGCTAACAGTTAGTGGAGCCAAGCGTGAAGTGCGTGCGCACACAAAGATGTGCGCGCACATCTTTCAGTATACAGGCAACGTTCACTTCTTATACATAGTTATGCCTGCTACAAATTTAAAGAAACATTACATACTGATGAACAGTTTTACTTCTAACATATAAGTGACTGACGTGTGTATCTACACAATCATATAGAGCTGCGTAACGCGTTGTCACGGATGCATATCTAGTAAGGTGCCATCTTTGACCATCATGTGTTTGCTGTATTTCAGAGATGTCGGGGAAGATACAATCGGATCAATGTATGATTTCAGAAGAGTCTACCTTTATATGAGATGATTGTGAGGAGGAGCCACCGACTACTATACTACATATGGAACTAATTTTATATTGCTTGCAGCGCTTATTAACAAACAATTAAAAATGTGATACCCTTATGCCTATATTGCATAAGCACTTAATTAACATAATGATGTTGCAAAAGAGTGCCTCATGAATTTTTATTGAGTGTTCTTTAATGACTACTAACATTTTATGACATGGTGTGTTTTATATATAACAACCATTCCCACTCTGCTAACACATTTGTGTATTCTAATATGTAATGGAACGTATGACTGTCGAAACTATGTAACAATAATAATAATAATATGAGCATGTTCATGTATAGGGCTGCTAGTTGTACGCAGCGATTTACAGACACATGTTTCAGCCTGAGGTCCCTGGCCCGTGGAACGTACAAATGTTTTTTTGCCGCATGAGGCACAGGGAGATAAAGTGACTTGGCAAAGGTCACAAGGAGCCCACACCGGGAATTGAACCAGACTCCCCTGCTTCAAACTATCAGTGCCAGTGTGTGTCTTTACTCACTGAGCCACTCCTTCTCCCAATGTAAAGGACACTTACAACCAAGTAGCCATTTATTTTTAAAATCTCTTGTTACATGGGTATGTAGATAAAATGGTTTGGGACTGTAGCAAATAATGTTACTGGCCAGATGTTATGGTCCCCTCCAATGCATGATGTTCTGAATATGACATCACCATCATGTTATGAAGTACGTTTCTGTGTATATTTCATTAACCTAACTAACTATAGTTTACTGTGTTTATTAATCGTTTAGAAATACATAGTATAGTCAATATGATGATATAAGCTACCATAATAAAGCTGGTGTTATCATTTGTCGGTGTTATACATGGATCCTACACCAATTGATAGAGACACAAACAGTTGTCTTAAAAAGTGTGTCTATGCTAGTGATGAATGTGCTCCCGTAAGTAAACAAATAAGTACAGTTATCCCCTTTTCTCCAACCACCTCTATATTACATTAATGGAAATTATAAGGAAACATACATAAAATGTGATGAAATGTGAGTAATCATTTTGTAATACAATGCACATGAAAGCTCAAGAGTAGCTAAATGCATATACATGATACAGAAAGTACATATATGTAACATTTGTGTTTAAACCAATATGTTGGGTTTTTAGTTCCAATAATTATAGGAAGATTGAGGTAGGCACATCTTATGAGAGATGTCAGCAAATATACATACCATGATCAGTCATACTGGAGATATACCTATAATGCAAAGGAACAATATATAAATTGCAAACATTGACATGCCATCTTCAGTACCGTAAACAACACAGCAAAGTGTGTATTTGGTGTTAAATGTACAACACCATGTATATTTCATGACATTCAAAATGTAAATCAGCCTGGTGTACACATCATATGGATGTACATGTTACACTGCACCAATAACATTGTATGTAAGCATACTAGAAGCATGAATGATTATGGGCATAATATGTGTTTTGTCTTAGCATAAGGAATAACACAATGCTAAAATATTATTGCTTTGTTACCCAAGTTGTATTCACATACACACAACTAAAGTACAATTGAAGAGGGATTATATAACCTGTGCAACAATAACATACCGGTGCCACATCCCTTTGTGCACACAGCAGAGAAAAGAAAGGTGTGCAACCCATATTCATCTGTGTCCTAACAGAAGGTTATATAAAGAAACATTATTGTTAATATAACATAATTAAACTATAAAAGTAGTACTAGGAACATATGAGTTTGTACTTACAAGAAAAAAATGAATTGATGAGATTCTGTCGTGTCTGGCCACCACTGGCTGTTTGTTCATTTTCAGCAGCTACATGGGTGGGATGCTCGTCTACCAAAGCCTCAGCTAGGTCTGACTGTACATTGTGCCTGAGTGCAACATTGTGCAAAATGCAACAGGCAAGGATAATATCAGACACTTTTTGAGGCTTGTATAGAAGAGCCCCACCAGTTCTGTCCAGACACCTAAACCTGGTCTTGAGTAGGCCAAATGTCCTCTCTATAACAGATCTTGTAGATATATGGGCTGCATTGTACCTGTCCTCTGCTTCAGTTTGAGGGTTTAGCACCGGAGTCAAGAGCCACGGCCTAATTCCGTATCCTGAGTCACCTATAATGAATGGAGCACACATAAGCTGACATTAGTGATCAAATTGTACAATGCCAACATTCCTAAATCAACATGTGTTTTGTGTTAGAACATGTAAATATGTACTCACCCAGCAGCCAACCAGGTTCAAAATGTCCCTCTTCGAACGCATGGAAGACTGAAGAGTTCCTCAGGATAGAGGAATCGTGACTGGAACCAGGGAACTTGGGTACCACATGCATTATCCTCATCGTGGCATCACATACCACCTGTACATTGAGTGAATGGTAGTGCTTCCGATTGCGGTACACATGCTCACTCTGACTAGGTGCAATCAAAGCAACATGTGTGCAATCGATTGCACCCAGCACACATGGTATCCCTGCTATATTATAAAAGCCAGTCCTGACTTCCAGCCACTCTGTTGCCTCTGTAGGAAAATGAATATAATTCCTAGCGCGTCTATTGAGTGCATAGAGAAACTGGGTCAAGGCCCGCGAGAATGTAGATTGCGAGACCCCGCCCACTATGCCCACAGTTGTCTGGTATGACGCGGAAGCAAGATAATGTAATGAGCACAGCATTTTAACAAGCCCAGGGACTGCACGACCTCTGGCTGTGAAAAAATCTAAATCCCCCCTTATCTCCTCATAAAGAGCTAAGATTGCTGCTGAACTCAAACGATAGCGACTTACAATCTCCTCCTCACTCATCCCATCTAACAGGGTTCTCTCCCTGTACAGACGCGGACGAGGCACAAGTTGTCTCCTCTGTCTTCTCCTCTGATCTCCTGTCCCTCTACCTGTCCCTCGGCCTGTCCCTCTCCCTGTCCCTGTCGTATCCGCGTCACTGTCACTGTCCCTCGGTGTGTCCCTCCCTTGCCCTATATGATTGTCTTCATCATCAAGCATGTCATAGAAAAGAATGTTCCTCCGTCTCCTAAACAATCTCAACATTTTGAAATGAGTAGCTGTGAATGAGCAGGTAATGTGCGTCCTTTAAATAGGTATGTGATGATGTCAGGTGACATAGTAAAATGCAAGGTGTTACATTAACATAATAAAGTACTTCTGTGGCAAGCTGTGTGCACTTGTTGTTCTAAGTATTTGTTGTGTGTATTCTGCAGGGAATGATGATATTTGGCAATGATGTGACGTGAAGCTTTGTACAAAGATTGCTTGCAAATAAATAGTTGCATGTGCAATGCATGTAACACTTGTGAACGCAAGAGTCAGTCATGTAATGAGACAAAAAGGCTGAGATTGACGTGGGAAAAGTTTTGTGTAACATGTGTAATTATCCATGTTATTGTGACATGTTGGCAACAATGAATAGTCGTGTGCATATGCATGCATTTGTGTAAGGAGGATAGTTGGTATAGAATGAGTTTACAAGGTGTCCCAATGATGAATTACTGTACATGTGTGTATAAGTTAGGTTGAAGTGCTTGTAATGCAACGGTTACAAAGTAAACATGCAATGTGATTGAGCGTCCAATAAGTGACGTCATGAAAATAGGGAGGACCCAAAAGTATATGTAAACATGAGAAGACAGATGTACATGAACGTTTAAAGATGCGTGTCACATTACAAGCATTGTGTAATGTAAAGGAAGATGAATATACTGTGTATGTGTGACATGTGTGACATGTGTGACATCATGTAAATAATTGACGCTGAGTTGAGTAAAATGTGTGATATGATGTGAGGTTCTCCTTTAAGAGTGTAGTATAGTATTTTCCCTTGCCACATCATCACATGATGAGTAATGTGACCCGCAAATGCTGAAAACATGTAAAAGTCGAATGTTATGCAAATAAGACACATCAGCTGTGACACAATGCAGGGAATGCCCCCACACTGTAATGCAAATCCCCCTTGTATTGTGAGCAATGAAACGTAAACAGTACTATACTGTTATACGTCCCCGCTCCATTGACTTCCATTGATGTACAGAAGATTTTTTTTTTCTAAGTGCCGTTCCGGCAGCCTTAGCGATCGTTCTCCCGTCCAAACTGCCAACTTTAGTTGGCGGGAGAAATCGGCCATAACATCTCAATTTCGTAGTGCCGATCAGCCCCGATAAGCTGTTTTTTTTTGTTGAATCCAGCCGATTTAAAAAAGTGGCGATCAGTGTCGAAAACAGGCTTATCGGCAGCCGACTGGCCATAACCAAATTATCGGCTCCGAAACCTGGCGATATGAAGCACTTATCGGCGCTTACTGAATCTCAAACCCAATTTTGGCTATAACATGGCCATATTTCCCTTATCAACGCTTACTGCATGAGGCCCATAGTCCATTAAGTTTCCGGTTCGCACTTTGTAGCACTGATAATGAACTGGTTGTTCTATCCTATCAATTACACTTATTTGTTGCCTTATTCAGATAACCGGACCTCACAAGTCTCCGGTGATATAAGCCTTCCTAGGTAAGATCAGGAGCCAAATGAAAGAACCTTGATTTATACATTTCTATATCTCTTATTTGACAAAGTCGCGAGCAGAAAATGCCCTGAGCCAAAGAAACCATTTGAGTAAGTCTCTATTCAATACTTTGTGAGGTTGTTTCCCCCTTGCTCTGGAAGATGTAGGGTTAATTCATTCCATAGACTCTGGTTACCCACTGAGCTCAAAAGTGGTCGTCTCTGGTGTTCAACCCGTTAACCATTTCATGTGCCCGTGGGCAAATCACAGGAGCACAGACTAGATTGCAAGCTCTTCGGTCAAGGGATATGTTGTACTGTATGCACAATCCATGCCGGCAGCACCATGTAACAAGTAGATAATTTTTTGCTGGGTAGAGAAGGGACTCGTAATTGTAAGTAACTGACTGCGTGCCCCTGGGGTGCAGAAGAGCTTAATTTGAAAGCCTCATTTAATAATGGAAGAATTCTGCAGCTTCTGTCCTGAGGAAAGCAGCGCACTCAATGCGGGTGACGATGGAGAGAGGGGGCGAGGAGAGGGCAGGCTGATCCTACTGAAGGGATTAATTAATCAGAGTAAGAGGTGAGAGAGGGAGGATGGATGAACAACAAAAAAGGATGTGGAGAGATAGGGGAGAGAGAGAGAGAGCAAAGGAGAGATGGAAACAGGGTGTCCGGTCCAGTGCGGCTTTCCTAATGTTCTAGTAGCTGTATTGGTCCAGGACAAACCTAGGTTAAATGTGAAACATTAACCCATTCAGCGCTCTGCAATGCATTCCACTGGCACTCCAAAACTCGAGCCACAAAGCTTTGTTAAATCATTACGTGACGTAAACCTAAGCCAGGAACGGACATTATGTGCTCTGAGTTAACATGGTATCTTCCAATGCCAATTATATGCGGGGACAACGTCCGAACTACAGCTCATTCGCATAGGCTTGGCATCACTGCTAGCCAGGCCCCGAAATAGGCCTTCTGCTTAGGTGGGAAGGAGAGGAAAATCATACGGTTATTTAAGGGATAAGCCTAACCCTGGTGTCCCAGCCATGCAGAGCCTGTAAAAACCCTATTTCTGAGTGGGGATAGGAGCAACACCAAATAAAGGTAAACCTTAAATAATGTCACGTTCCTGCACTAATCTTAATGGACTCTAGTGGATATGCAATGGTTTGATAATGGGTCGTTTGCATACAGGGTTGCCACCACTCCGGGTTTGACCCGGATACTACGGCTTTTGGGCACTTGCCTCCGGGCTACGGGTTCAGTTTTTTCATCTCCCAGGGGTGCGGCGTGGTGCGGTGGGGTCTCCGGCATCTCCCACCTGCCCCTCCACTGAACATGGCTGCGCGGCGCGTCAAGGGATGCCGCGTTGCCATGGCAACGGGATGCCGTGGGATGCCGCAGCATCATGTGACACCCGTTGCCATGACAAAGGGCTGTCGCGGCACTACCCGGCGTCAAGACGTCGCGTAGCATCCCGTGCCCCAGACATACTTGAAAACGCGCGCTAACTCTCCAGGTATGACTTCCTGGTAAAACATTTTTTTTATAAATAAATAAATATTAACCCCTCTCTCCCCCTGAAACTATATCCCCTACAACATAGGTGCTGCATGGTAAATGGATCCACCCTACTATTTCTAAACCATGTCGGGCTCTGGCCACTTCTCCTCAACTCTCTGGGCCCATGAGGAACGCATGAACGCTTCTATTCCTCAAGCTTACGACCTCTGTCCACTGGAATTTCCCAGGGCGGCATCTCCAGCAAAGTGAGCTGTACATTCATTCTCTACCTGCATGCTAAATGTTCAGGGGGAGAGGTTCACTTTACGGGAGGCCGCCGTGACGAGGAGAGATGGGGATGATAGGTCTTTGATGGGCAGGGTGATGATACAAGGTAACATTACCAGAGGAACGCTACAGCCAAAAGACCATGTAAGGTATATTGATGGAAGGGGGGCGTCCGGGGGAGGTGCAAACAGCCAGTGCCCAATTTCAGGAACCAAATCTAGATACTGACAGAAGGAAGACGGCTTTATTACATCGTGCCGCAGAACGCAGCTGGCACAGGTTAGACGTGGTACCCATGTCCCCATCAGCCAATTACTGGCAGCTGAAAGGGCTCATGGGAGGAAGAAGGAGAGGCTGATTCAGTGGGGAGGGAGCAGCTGTAAAGGATTTAGCCGTTATTAAGAGCTATGTATACATATAAATGCCTAATGAGGGTATCATGACACTGCTGCTGTATTTCTGCATTGTGGGTCTGCTTACAGCCGCCATATTTCCCTGGTACAGTAATGAATTTCTGCCTTTTAGTTTTTTTTTGTGGGTTCATTAGTTTGCAATTCATGCTTTTTTTATTCATTGGTTTTTTTTTAACATAGGATTAAAGCAGCGGTTCTCTGGAGCCGAACCCCATTGATTTCAGCTCCGGAAAACCCCCACTTCCCAAGATACAGACCTCCGAAGGGGGTGCCTGCATCTTTAAATCTCCCATGTCACACGGACCAATGGGAAGCTGAACCTGATGTCACGGCTTCCTATTGGGCCGCAGGGCGCGGAAACGTTGAAACTCCGCCATTACGTGATCCCTGCTAGCGGCGACCGGCACCTACTAGGGAGGTAAGTATCTCCGGAAGCATGAGGGGTCCCCAGAGAGGGAATTAATGGGGTTCAGCTCCGGAGACCCCCTGCTTCAGTCTTATCTGGAAGAAAAAAAACATTCGCCAAAAAAAGTCCCCTGCTTGGATTCCCTCGTTAAAGGGGTCAAATGTGAGTCACAGAACAGGACATCCCGATGAAACTGCTTACGTTTCGGGGACTGAGGCTGTATTGGGTTAATTGATGCAAAAAAATGAGTAAGCATGCTCCCTAGTGAGTTAGACTTAGACTGCACTCAAATTGAATGAGACTGCTCCCCTCTCCCACCCATACCCATCTGAGTGAGACTGCCCCCCTCTCCCACCCATACCCATCTGAGTGAGACTGCCCCCCTCTCCCACCCATATCCATTTGAGTGAGACTGCCCCCCCTCCCACCCATACCCATTTGAGTGAGACTGCCCCCCTCTCCCACCCATACACATTTGAGTGAGACTGCCCCCCCTCTCCCACTCATACCCATTTGAGTGAGACTGCCCCCCCTCTCCCACTCATACCCATTTGAGTGAGACTGCCCCCCCCTCTCCCACCCATACCCATTTGAGTGAGACTGTCCCCCTCTCCCACTCATACCCATTTGAGTGAGACTGCCCCCCCTCTCCCACCCATACCCATTTGAGTGAGACTGCCCCCCCTCTCCCACCCATACCCATTTGAGTGAGACTGCCCCCCCTCTCCCACCCATACCCATTTGAGTGAGACTGTCGTCCTATGAGTGAGACTGTCGTCCTGTGAGTGAGACTGCACTCTAGGGAAAGAGACAACGATCGGCACGGCCCCTGCAATTGGGTGACGGCCATACAATTATTGATACCGCGCTCCAGGGAATGAAACTCCTTCCAAACGAGATATTGTCTTCCAGTGAATACGACTTCCTTCCAAATCAATGAGACTTCCTCCAGATAATTGTGCTAATCACGAGAAAACGACACTGAGCCACACACTTAGAAACGAAGTGTTTCTTCCTCTTAATCTTTCATCTGTATTTCTATTCATCTCTGCCCTCCCTTTCTCTTACTATGCAGAACAGCTGTCAGATGGATTTCTGCTCGCTCGGATTTCACGGATACATCCTAATTATCCTAAAAGCATGTCTGATGTTGCTCTCTCTATTCCCACACAGGGGCCCAATGTTGGAACACTTAGAACTTCTAAACAGATGTACAATGTTGCTTGAAGGCAATAAGGCACTCAGGGGGTTGGGCTGTCCCAGGCCCTGTTTGTCAGACTTTCTAGCCAAGCAGTAGTATGGCTGCATTTAATAATATTCCTAAGTGTGACGTGCTTTATGGGATCTTACAACCTCTAAGGCAGGGGCGGCCAACTCAGTGCTCAAGGGCCACCAACAGGCCAGGTATTATGGATATGCCTTCTTCAGGACGCGTGGTTCAATCAGTCCCAGCTTCAGCACAGGTGGCACAATCAGTCCCAGCTTCAGCACAGGGGGCACAATCAGTCCCAGCTTCAGCACAGGTGGCTCAATCAGTCCCAGCTTCAGCACAGGTGGCACAATCAGTCCCAGCTTCAGCACAGGGGGCACAATCAGTCCCAGCTTCAGCACAGGTGGCTCAATCAGTCCCAGCTTCAGCACAGGTGGCACAATCAGTCCCAGCTTCAGCACAGGTGCTCAATCAGTGACTCAGTCAAAGACTGAGCCACTGATTGAGCACCTGTGCTGAAGCAGGGATATCCTAAACCTGACCTGTTGGTGGCCTTTAGGACTGGCGTTTGCCACCCCAGCTCTAAGGTGTCTCCAAGCTGTTTGTACCTGTGTCCCCATCTCTCTATGCTTTCCTCCCGCCCTTCCTTCCAGACTCCCCATTTCTTACCCTTTCCCAGGTTGTAAACAAAGCTAACACAATGTAAATACACAGCGTGACACCTGTGTTGGTGAACACACGCCTGACAACTTGCACACACACACCTACACAGTGATGTGTGTACACTCATCCACTCGCTCTCGGTAGCACATATATGTGAGCACTTCATGCGTGTGCTCGCAGCCTCCCATGTTGCATATGCACAGGGTTTCTACTTTAGTGGGACATCTCACATCAGTGGCCAAAGTGTCTTTAAAGAGTAGTGTTACTGTGCCAGGTTATGATCCAATTCTAATTCTGGTAAAGAATAGGAAAAGCCTTTTGGACCTTGTTAGAAAAAGAATCATGCAGCATTTATGTTCTAAACATAGAAATGGGTTACATCTATCTAACAGAAAGATTTTTGTATTTTTAAAATAATAATAATGTTTGTTTTACTTTCCCCTTCACCCATAGTGGGCCTCAAATCTCTTCACAATTTAGGGACACATACTGAAGATAATACAGTTTTCTGTGCATGTCGAGATATATATTTGCTTTGTTAGTATTACAGATATACTTTGCTTAGTGAGTATTACAGATATACTTTACTTTGTGAGTATTACAGATATACTTTACTTTGTGAGTATTACAGATATACTTTGCTTAGTGAGTATTACAGATATACTTTGCTTAGTGAGTATTACAGATATACTTTGCTTTGTGGGTATTACAGATACACTTTGCTTTGTGGGTATTACAGATACACTTTGCTTTGTGGGTATTACAGATACACTTTGCTTAGTGAGTATTACAGATATACTTTGCTTAGTGGGTATTACAGATACACTTTGCTTTGCGGGTATTACAGATACACTTTGCTTTGTGAGTATTACAGATATACTTTGCTTAGTATAACAGATATACTTTGCTTTGCGGGTATTACAGATACACTTTGGTTTGTGAGTATTACAGATATACTTTGCTTAGTGAGTATTACAGATACACTTTGCTTTGTGAGTATTACAGATATACTTTGCTTAGTATAACAGATATACTTTGTTTTGCGGGTATTACAGATACACTTTGCTTAGTGAGTGGTACAGATATACTTTGCTTTGCGGGTATTACAGATACACTTTGCTTTGTGAGTATTACAGATATATTTTACTTTGTGAGTATTACAGATATACTTTGCTTAGTATAACAGATATACTTTGCTTTGCGGGTATTACAGATACACTTTGCTTTGTGGGTATTACAGATACACTTTGCTATACCATACAGGCAAATATGGGTTAAGTCCCATTTCTCTGCTCTCCGACCTGTCATCTTCTGCTTTCTCAGCCCCCCATGTCTCGCCTCTCTCCCTTCCTCCTTTACCTCTCCCTCAACGCTGCAGAACACCTCCTAGCCTTGATCCCTCCCTAGTGACAGATAATTTATATCTCTGCAAGACAGATTGCTGCAGTTAGCTGCTGTCAGCTCCTTCCTCGTCCTTTACCCCCATCCCCCACCCCAAAGCCTGCTTCCATTGCAGGGATGGCCAACTCCAGTCCTCAAGGGCCACCAGCAGGTCAGGTTTGAAGGATTTCCCTGCTTCAGCATAGGTGGCTCAGTCAATGACTGGCCAACTCCAGTCCTCAAGGGCCACCAACAAGTCAGGTTTGAAGGATATCCCTGCTTCAGCACAGGTGGCACAATCTGATTGAGCCACCTGTGCTGAAGCTGGGATATCCTTCAAATCTGACCTGTTGGTGGCCCTTGAAGACTGGAGTTGGCCACTCCTGTTCCATTGAGTGCATCTCCCCCTACCCCCTGCAACCCCCCCTTCCCTGCAGCACTTGTCTGTGTGTGGTCTGTAGGAATACTGTACATCAAGGGTATCATTAAAGCACAGAATGGAAGCATGTTAAACACCAAAAAGGAATCCTAGGACAGGAGGATGTATATACCATCTAGAACTGATGCTGGGTGCCGAAATAGGGGTCAGGGAGGGGGGGGGGGAGAGGATAGGCAAAGGGGAAGCCATCCTAGTAACAGCAAATGATGTAGATAAGTAGGTGACCCTAACGAAGTGGGTGATCCCATCTATGTTTATGTGGGTTACTGGGGTGTGTAAGAGGGTGATGCTGACTTTTAAT
Source organism: Ascaphus truei (assembly GCF_040206685.1). NCBI lineage: Eukaryota > Metazoa > Chordata > Amphibia > Anura > Ascaphidae > Ascaphus > Ascaphus truei. Next base: position 39,519,495 of record NC_134489.1, read on the forward strand.
TGGGTGGTCCCATTCAGACTTATAAAAGCAGATGCGGGTGGGAATAAGGGGCAGGGTAAGGTGATGCAGTCCTCATTACTGCCAAGAACCAATATCAGCTACAATGTGACACCACAATATCAAACTGCTATAAAGAAGCAGCATTGCTATTCTAGTATCAGGGCCGGCTGCTATTTCCCCCTGTATTTAATGCAACAAGACAGCAAGGAAGTAATTTGCTGCACATTAAGTACCAGTGATTTGGCATTGTTGTGATGCACATTTTAAGTGCTTTGGTACATTACCAAGATCATACATGTATGCCGCACCTAAGAGTTATTTCACCTTTGTAGAGGGGTTGTCGTCTTCTGTTTGTTTCTATGGTAACATGTATCCCATAGTACTTCAGAAGTAAGCACACACTCTACAGACCCTTCAATAAACAGCTGTGCGGCATAACCCCACCAGTGGCAGATATATACAATAGGGATGGGGAGTACAGGCATTTTACATTACTGTCCATGGTCCTGAAGCTTCAGGTGTAAGGCAGGGGTGCTCATCTTCTAACCTCAAGCCCCTCCATTCAACCTCCCCAACAGGTCAGGTTTACAGAATATCCGTGCTTCAGAACAGGTGGCTCAGTCCATCCCTGCTTCAGCACAGGTAACTCAATCATGCCCTGCTTCAGCACAGGGGGCTCAATCAGTCTTCGACTGAGCCTTCGACTGAGCCACCTGTGCTGAAGCTGGGATATCCTGAAAACCTAACCTGTTGGGGGGGCTTGAGGACTGGAGTTGAGCCCCCCGGGTGTAAGGGATTAAATATCTCCACAGCAAAGCTTCACTTCTTATAAACCTAATGTCCTCCTGAGATTTCAACCCAGTCCTTGTTTACTACACATAACACCAGTGCACCATAGACTTTAATTTACATGTCCAGTGAGGACTTCCAGAAACAGGACAGGGCTAAAATCTCATGGCGACATGGATGTAGGAGGACGGCAGTGACGCAGCTGCACTATATAACCTGTCCCTCACTATATGAACCTGAGCCTGTCTCTGTCTGATTACTGCCTGTCACTTTTTATTTAGCAAAAACATTTTGTGTTGCTTTTGGAAAAGCAAAGATGTTCAGCTTCCATTCGAGCCGCTGCCCGGAGCTTCCCACTCCTCCTCCTCCTCAAGGTCACTCCTCTGCTGTTTTGCTGCAATCGTACGTTGGGAAGAAGAATGAATCAGACTATGGAATTTTCATCCTGACAAATGAGTCAGTGCAAAGACACAGGAGTATTACATAATCCCCTATTTACTAATCAGTGCTAGTCCGTAAGACCCCTTCTTGTACCGGAGACGTACCTTCACTTGAGTGAATGAGGTATAAGGGGTCTTATGGAGTAGCACTGCTTAGCCAACCTGGCCCATAACCTCTTCACAGTTGCATTGCAGGGCAGGGCAAGGATTGAGCTGAATTTGCACATCCTGTGTGCAAGCATGTTTATTCAAACTAATTGCTCAGATGTATTTGTTTCCATACAAAATATTGCATTATTTTGCTCCTTTGCTGGTGGAATGGCCTGTAACACATTGCCAGGCAGAAACGGGTTAATGGCTCGAGGATCGCTTAAATATCTGTCTCAGTGCCACTACATTTAATGGCACTTTGACCATTGAGCTACTAAACACGCCGTACCAAATTCCAGGACGGCGGGGAGAGGCAGTGTAGAAGCAGAAAAGGAGTTTGAGAAAGCTTCCTTAAATCACCTAATTAATGGGAAGCTAATGAGTTAGAACACAGTCTTCCGAGTCATACGCAAATGGTCTCGCACATCGCCGTGTGCGGGAAGCAGAAGCCGGCTCCTCTCACCGATGGGCATCAGCGCTTATACATAAAGCAATTAACACATTTGATGGAACAGGCCGGGTCTGTAATGCATCACGGGCCCGCTGGCAACAAAGCAGATAATGGATCTCAGCAATAATTACGGACTTATAACTGTCCTCAGTTCATTGGGAAGATGGAAAGATTTGGATGAAGCAGCCAGGATTGTACCTGGTCAACTTTGCCCTTTCTAATAGGGGACACCTATAGCGAAGACACTTCTCTAGCACATTATACATATACTGTACAGGATATAGCCTGGTAATATGTAAAGGTGAAAGTAAAATGCTGGGAAAGAGAGGCCCTCTGACTTTAGAGGAACGGGCAGCATGACTCCTAGTGAGGGGGTGTTGGGGGAAGATGGGATGGTTGGTGGTCAGTCCATTGGGTGTGGAAGGAGCTGAGAAGGCAGAAGTTATACAGGAGGGGTCCTGTGAGTACTCCTAATTCTTCTTCCTCCGGACCAGTAAGAAGACACACCCTCCCTCTCTCTTTTTTAGGATTGGCTGTGGTGTTGAAAGTGCTTGTTTCAAGGTTATTTGTTGCAGCATTGTGGTGGTAGTAGAGTGTGGGTTGGGTACCCTGGTAAGGTTGGCTCCATGTGGGAGGTCTAAGTATCTCGGAATAGGTAGTTATGGGGAAGGAGGTATCATGCTCGACTTGGGTGGCCGATATGGAGGCGATCTTCCAGTTGTGGTGTGTGTTGGACGAGGTGGCTGTTGGCATATAGAGGAACAAGCCGGGGCTATTCCCCAGGCTCTGTTTTGGTGGGCAGAGAAACTTAGATGGGTACCCCTTAGTTTTGGTTAACTTTCGTATTTATAAATAAAGCTGCGACCAATTTATTCCAAGTCATTATACATGTGTTATTTATGTGTCTCAGTTGTGTGGAACCCAGAACCCCCACCCCTGAATTTGAGGTAAGGACAGGTAATAAGTATATAATATATATAGCTCATTGAGTATGAAAAACTAACCGAAAACCCCTTGTCTCTCTTTCTCTCCAAGGGCATGTGTGGGAAAAAAAAAAAAAAAAATATATATATATATATATATATATATATATATATATATATATACATACACGTGTAAAATATATATATATATATATATATATATATATATATATAGCCATGCATAATAATGGTATATTGCTTTCCTCTCTGTTGGCAGTAAGTCCTGATAAGTACAGGTATGCCAGCAGTAGTTATGGAGGTTTTCCCTCATCCAATGGTGAGGTGCCCTGTGTATGGAGGGGAGTGGCTGTATGCTCTGAGTCCCTGGATAGTGACATCAGGGATGCGCCTGCCTCCTGAAGTATATAAGGCACAACACAGTTAGTTAGTGTGTTCTAGCAGTGTTCCAGCAGCTGGGGAAAGCTGTGAAGAAGTTGTATGTCCTGCATAAGGGATTGTAGGAACACTTTGTGACCCTAGTGACGTAACTAGCGGTCCAGGTTGACCAATCAGCCTGTCTAAGCCACTCTGTGTCCAGGGACCTAGCGCAGAGAGGATCTCCCTAGGAGAAGGGGGAATCCCACTTTAATTCAGGAGGGCGTACCTGGCGAAGGGACAGCACGGAGGGATGTGCGGCTAGAGCCGGCAGCTGCATGGGGCAGTCTGCTACATCACCGTCTACAATAAAGATGACCTTGTTAACGATACCCCCACTGTGTGAGTGTGAAATTACTCAGCAGTGGATGGCACCACCAAGAAGGAGTTCCTCACCAGGACCATCTCCCTGCGGAAGCATAGACCCTGATGAGGTGGAGGCGCTGCACATGATGTAAGTTGAAGTCGCACCCACTACCTCAGCTACCTGTTCTGTTGGATATCCCCTACTAACATCAAGCGGGAGACTCAGGAGTTCTGTTGCCTACAGGTGCACCACCAAACACACACGTAATGGGGGTTGGTTATAAAAGTACCCGGGCCAATGTGAAATTGGGGGGGGGGGGGGAAACCCGTTACAATTGGAGGCGCTGCTGAGAGGATATATACCTATCAAAAGGACAGGCTTTTGCTAGGCACACGCTAGGAAACAGGGAAAGTGTATGCTGCCACTTTGTGCTGCGTTAGGATGGAACCGCAGGAGTAGCCTGGGAACCTGAGTGGAGTTAGTGGGTCTGGAGAGGGGCTATAGCTGTCCGAGTCACCTTGAGGTAGTGCTAGGGGTATGACGCGAGAAGGGAGAGCTTGTTAACTAGGTCAGGTGTCCTGGAGAGGGTCTGCACTAGACTGACCAAGAGAGGTAGACGCCCAAGTACTGCATGGGAGCCCCAGAGTACTCTAGCCATTCCAGATCACTTACTGAAGGGAGCACAGACTGGGAGGAAGGAGATACAGCAGACACTGAGAGAGTGAGCCTAGCCTGAGGTAGTGCAAACACGAGTTAGACATATGTTAGGTACACGAGGTGGTGCACAAGGATGTGGTAGCTGCCCCGCAGAGCGGAGCTCCATGTACAATAACCCAGTATACCGTGAGCAAGAAGTGACCATCGGAATGGAGGATCTGCAAAGAGCAGAAGGTCCAGGATGCCGGGAAGAGGAAGGAGAACAAGCTACAGGAGAGACTCTTGTGTGTTTGCTATGGAATGGCGTGAAAGCCGTGGCTGCGCCGTGTTTGTCATGCTTATGTTCTCGGGATGATACCCCTGAGAATAGTGAGGATGACAGCCTTGCGAGATGGGAGGAACGAAATGGACTTTGTTACACACCAATTAACAAACAGCCAGACGCTACCTCAAATACAAAAAAGGACAGTGCTTACCAAAATGGCGGTTCCCGCGTTCCCGGGACACCGCGTGGGCCAGCTGCAGAAAGCCTTGCAACTCTGCAGTTTGCAAATTGTTGGCCAGGATTGGCAGCAACGAGAAAACTCCACCTACTTGGGGAGTTTGGCGCGAAAGCTGGAGCCGCGCCCTCATGGACTATGACTCACTCAGCCCCTGTGCTGGGTCAGCCTACAAAGCGGCGAGACATCCCCCTAGTTTCAACCAAGGGGAGTGGTCTAAAGTTCCACCGGATGCTGATGGAGGAAGTGGGGGGAAGGACAGCTCAACCATCCCCTGCACTTCAGTTGCGAAGAGCCATTGATCACTACAGACCACTAGGATGAGTGCTCCCGTTGGTGACCATGGCTGAACAAGCGGAGAAAGTGGAACAGAGTCCCTTGATATCAACCCACCCCTACTCGGCTCCAGGAGGCTTCCTGATTATCCGAGTGGAAGGTGTGGAGACAGTGGTCTGTCTCTGCCTGCAGTGCAGACTGCCTGGTGGAGCCGTGGGCAGTGAGGCTCGATGCCCTCACTGTAGCCTGCAGTACATGTGGCCCATGACGACTTTTGTGCCAGTACAAACTGTAGGGATGAGACATCCTACTCCGACGTTGGCAGCGGAGCTTCCGGGTGCCTTGTGGAGGGAGAGTGCAGATCCCGCTGAGCCGGAACCCGGCCGGGTCCTCAATCAGGAGAAACCCAGTCCTCGTAGAGGTGACCGGAAAGGAGCCCATAGACGGTCCCCTACTGGAATACCCCGACCGAACTGTAAATTGGAGTCCTCGGACGAGGAGTGTGCCAGGTTGGCAGAGACACAGGACTTGTTAGAGGAGTACCATGCTACTGGTATTCCGTGGTGAGATGCCATTCCTCGTGGTGTGGAGACACGGAGCCGAGTGTCTCCAGTACCGCGCCAACCCGAACGCCGGAGTCCCACTGCCGTGGTGACTAGCGGGTCGGAAGGAGGTCGATCCACCCTGACCCTGCGGAGCAGTAGGATAACCCCGTGCTCACCGCAGATCCCGGGAGTGGAGGTGAGCGAAGAGCGGAACCAGGGTCAAGCTGGACCGCGCAGCAGAAAGGTGTTGCCGGATATCCTCGTGGAGGAAGAGGTCTCGCTTGGGGACCCAACCCAAGATGGCGTCGCAGCACGTGCGGATCCCGAGGCAGTTCCGGATGACCTGAGCGATGTCGAGTGGGAGGCGATTGCGCCTCTACGATCGAGCAGTGGGAGTCGATCCCCTACGGACAGCCGACGGAGAGGGCGCTCGAATGGGAGAACGAGAGGATCCACTACCGAAGGACAGAGCGAACATTGTGGCGAACGTGAGTCTGGTGTTGCGGAGGAGCAGGCCGTAACCCTGCCGGCACCTACCGTCCAGTCCCGTCCCCCAACCCCGTCCCCCAACCCCGTCGGGAACTTCCGATGATGGATCGGAGGGTGGGGGGAGGATTTCTCGACGAGGGTCGATAATTAGTGAAAGCTATAGCGCACTGAGCATTGAGGGCGGACACTGGTCGCAGCGCAAGGAAAGGGTTATGCGATCTGAGGGTACTTCAGGGGTATCCTCGGGTGGGCCTGATGATGAGGAGGAGCCAATAGAGCCTAACTCCGAGGAAGTACGGGAAACTAGGTGGTTGGCGCCGTTATATGAAGGTTATGTCGCCTGGCTTGACCGCACCCATTTTCTTCTAGAAAGGAAGGGGGTGGTTGATCACTGGTGGGCTCCTGGAGATTTCGATGATGAGGCATACCTTAGAGCTCTAAGGGTAAGATGGGACCGAATACAAGGGGGTCTTATTACCCCAAAAGGATCAGAAGGGTTAGATGATCCGGTGGAGTTAGATGAGCCCCTGTCATGGGTGTTGCCGGGGAAGGCTGGGCAAACTAAATTGACCAGGACTTGCCGAGCTGAACGGGCTATTGCAGCCAAATATAAGAGGTCACATGGGCTCGAATACCCCTATGTCCCCGAACCTCTAATGAGGGAAATAGAGGAGAACCGAGAGAGGTGGCTCCGAAATGATATTGAATATTACATAGTTAATAAGGGAGGAGCCATTAAAGGAGTTCAGGCTGAGCAGAGGGTCTCCCAACTCATGCGGGTCTGGAAGATAGGACGCAGCGTGTATATGCACAAGGTGGTATACTGTAATGAGCGGGGATTGCCACGAGAGTATAGTGTATCCGTTCATGATGCAGCGGGGCGGGAAGTGAGAAACCAGACCCTCGGCACTACTATTAGGTCCGTTAGCGAGTGGTCTGCCTTTTTCTTTACTGCTTACCGCTGGTCAGTGAGCGGATGTTCTGTCATTATTATGAGGATATGACAATGTTTAAATGCTAAGTTTGTGTGTTCTTTTTCAGTGTTTCCTGGAGCAAGGTACACCAAATTTAGGACCCAGCTGGGACGGTGGGGATTCACCAGGGGGAGTATATAGCCATGCATAATAATGGTATATAGCTTTCCTTTCTGTTGGCAGTAAGTCCTGGTAAGAACAGGTATGCCAGCAGTAGTTATGGAGGTTTTCCCTCATCCAATGGTGATGTGCCCTATGTATGAAGGGGAGTGGCTGTATGCTCTGAGTCCCTGGATAGTGACATCAGGGATGCGCCTGCCTCCTGAAGTATATAAGGCACAACACAGTTAGTTAGTGTGTTCTAGCAGTGTTCCAGCAGCTGGGGAAAGCTGTGAAGAAGTTGTATGTCCTGCATAAGGGATTGTAGGAACACTTTGTGACCCTAGTGACGTAACTAGCGGTCCAGGTTGACCAATCAGCCTGTCTAAGCCACTCTGTGT